>NW_011494790.1:2304587-2305485 GCF_000754665.1 Bison bison bison
CTCAGCCTTCTTCACAATCCAACTCTCACATCCATACATGACCACAGGAAAAACCATAGCCTTGACTAGATAAACCTTTGTTGACAAAGTAATGTCTCTGCTTTTGAATATGCTATCTAGGTTGGTCATAACTTTCCTTCCATGGAGTAAGCGTCTTTTAATTTCATGGCTGCAGTCACCATCTGCAGTGATTTTGGAGCCCCAAAAATAAAGTCTGACACTGTTTCCACTATTTTCCCATCTATTTCCCATGAAGTGATGGGACCGCATTCCATGATCTTCATTTTCTGAATGTTGAGCTTTAAGCCAACTTTTTCACTCTCCACTTTCACTTTCATCAAGAGACTTTTGAGTTCCTCTTCACTTTCTGCCATAAGGGTGGTGTCATCTGCATATCTGAGGTTATTGATATTTCTCCTGGCAATCTTGATTGCAGCTTGTGTTTCTTCCAGTCCAGTGTTTCTCATGATGTACTCTGCATATAAGTTAAATAAACAGGGTGACAATATATGCATATGATATATAACAATAATAGCATATGATATATAACAATGTGCTCTAGACATGAAAGGAATTTGCTGGTTTTAAGAACTTTTATGATTTTTGCCTTCACCTTTTCTTTGACTTTCTCCTAAAAGATCACATAACAGAGGCATAAATGTAGAGATACTAAAGTTAAAAATCATTTTCCACTCTCATTGTACAATTTAGCCTATGGTATCCATGTCATCTAATAGAGGTAGGGACTTCTGCAATTGATATTACTTCTGGTAAAGTACCCAGGGCCTGAAACAGAGTAAGGAGCAAATGATTAATAGTGATGATGATAACAAAGATGGGTGATGAATATGATAATTGACTCAATGTGACATTAATAGAGGCTCAGGTCTCAGAAGCA
>NW_011494790.1:2305585-2306041 GCF_000754665.1 Bison bison bison
TAAATAAAAGTACAGATGTATGCTGTTCAAATGGCCAGGGAAGGGCAGTCCAGATTGCAAAAAAAGAAATTAATCTCTAGTACCTAAGACCACAAAGAGACTTGATATTCAAGCACACAAAGGGCATAAATCTCCTAAAAGCTAGGAATAAAGACTGAGGACTAATGAGGATTAAACTGTTATGGAATTTATACGAGGTTGAGTAATGCTCAAGTTAAGAAGGGAAACTGACAAGTGAAGTCATAATTAAAAGATGAATTTGGGCCACCACCTGGCTGGAATCTTCTGATCACATGGAAATCCAGAACTGAGGAAACTTTCAATATTCTATTTGATTTGCATTTGTGATAAAGCAGATGCTGAGAATGAAGGCAATATGGTGAATCTCTTGTTCTTTGAGGTCAAAGCCACAAATATATAACCTCACATCTTGGGTAATGGCAGCCCAGAAAGAGC
>NW_011494790.1:2306141-2306899 GCF_000754665.1 Bison bison bison
CTCCAAGATGTATGCACATCTGATATAGTACTACTGAACTTGGCCTGTTCCAGGAATCCTAAAAGAGCTGAAAGAGATCTAGGAAAATGATTTTTACCTTTAGTATCTCTAGGTAGATAGAATGTGAGACCTTTGGCAATGTAAAAATTGAGTTTTCAAAGAAATGAGAAGGGTTGATGTGATCAACACCTCCTGACCCACCACTGTCTGCTACGTCTGAACTTAGAAGATGATTCTGTATGAAGGAAAGATGATTGTTAATAACCAAAGTTTAGGCTGAACCCAGGGATGAATTGAGACAGGGGTGGAACAAGCCATCCATGGGGGACCACAGGAATTTTCAAGATTATTAACTGAAAGGTAGATGTCAAGACTCAATATGAAAACCAAGAATGAAAAATGGAGCATTCATTTTTGAACTTTCAGTTCAGTTCAGTTCAGTCGCTCAGTCGTGTCCAACTCTTTGCAACCCCATGAATCACAGCACGCCAGGCCTCCCTGTCCATCACCAACTCCCAGAGTCTACCCAAAGTCATGTCCATCGAGTCAGTGATGCCATCCAGCCATCTCATCCTCCATGGTCCCTTTCTCCTCCTGCCCCCAATCCCTCCCAGCATCAGAGTCTGTTCCAATGAGTCAACTCATTGCACGAGGTGGCCAAGGTATTGGAGTTTCAACTTCAGCATCAGTCCTTCCAATGAATACCCAGGACTGATCTTTAGAATGGACTGGTTGTATCTCCTTGCAGTCCAAGGGCT
>NW_011494790.1:2306999-2329412 GCF_000754665.1 Bison bison bison
GATGTTGGCAATTTGATCTCTGGTTCCTCTGCTTTTTCTAAAACCAGCTTGAACATCTGGAAGTTCACGGTTCATGTATTGCTGAAGCCTGGCTTGGAGAATTTTGAGCATTACTTTACTAGCATGTGAGATGAGTGCAATAGTGCAGTAGTTTGAGCATTCTTTGGCATTGCCTTTCTTTGGGATTGGAATGAAAACTGACCTTTTCCAGTCCTGTGGCCACTGCTGAGTTTTCCAAATTGCTGGCATATTGAGTGCAGCACTTTCACAGCATCATCTTTCAGCATTTGAAATAGCTCAACTGGAATTCCATCACCTCCACTAGCTTTGTTCGTAGTGATGCTTTCTAAGCCCCACTTGACTTCACGTTCCAGGATGTCTGGCTCTATGTGAGTGTGAGCGATCAAACCATCATGATTATCTGGGTCATGAAGATCTTTTTTGTACAGTTCTGTGTATTCTTGCCACCTTTTCTTAATATCTTTTGCTTCTCTTAGGTCCATCCCATTTCTGTCCTTTATGAGTGCATCTTTGCATGAAATTTTCCCTTGGAATACAGAATGAAGCAGGGCAGAGGCTAATAGAGTTTTGCCAAGAGAATGCACTGGTCATAGCAAACACCCTCTTCCAACAACACAAGAGAAGACTCTACACATGGACATCACCAGATGGTCAACACCGAAATCAGATTGATTATATTCTTTGCAGCAAAAGATGGAGAAGCTCTACACAGTCAGCAAAAACAAGACTTGGAGCTGACTGTGGCTCAGATCATGAACTCCTTATTGCCAAATTCAGACTTTAATTGAAGAAAGTAGGGAAAACCACTAGACCTAAATCAAATCCCTTATGATTATACAGTGGAAGTATGAAATAGATTTAAGGGACTAGATCTGATAGATAGAGTACCTGATGAACTATGGACGGAGGTCCGTGACATTGTACAGGAGACAGGGATCAAGATCATCCCCATGGAAAAGAAATGCAAAAAGGCAAAATGGCTGTCTGGGGAGGCCTTACAAATAGCTGTGAAAAGAAGAGAAGCAAAGAGCAAAGGAGCAAAGGAAAGATATAAGCATCTGAATGCAGGATTCCGAAGAATAGCAAGGAGAGATAAGAAAGCCTTCCTCAGTGATCAATGCAAAGAAATAGAGGAAAACAACAGAATGGGAAAGACTAGAGATCTCTTCAAGAAAATTAGATTTTAACTTTAGAGAAATGAAAATATTAATAAACAAATACTATGGACAGTGTAATCCAAGAAATAGATAAATGAGATGAAATAGAGATATAGACAATAAAAGTTTCCCCAAGAAAAGGTAGAAAATTGGAATAGAAATATAATCACAAAGGGATTAAAGTAGTAATCAAACAATTTCCTAGAGAGAAAAACCCAGAACCAGAAGCAATAGGATCACTGTTGAATTATCAAATTTTAAAGAAGTTAACACCAATTAATCACAAAAATCAGAAAAAAATAGAGAGGAGAAAACACTTTCAACTCATTCTATGAAGACCTGGTACCAATGACAAAGTCCTTAGAGAAGAAAAAACTGAAGACCAATATCTTGCATGAACATAGACACAAAAATACTCAAGAAAAATACTAGCAAACCAATAAAGAAATAAAGAAAAAAGATTATACACTGTTATCAACTGGAATTCATCCCAAGAGTATAAGGTTAGTTCAACATAGGAAAATTGTCAATATAATATTCCATACGAGTGGATGAAAGGAGAAAATCCATATGACAACTAAACATAAGCAGGAACAGCATTTGGCAAAATCCAACTCACTTTCATAATCAAGACACTCAACAGGTAGGAATATCAATCAAGCAAACCTACAGATAATACCAGCTGCCAAACAAACTTATAAGTCTTTGATTTAATCCCCTTCATACCACACTGGTTTGCAAAGTGACAGAAATTGCAGGGCAAGAAGTGGTAAAACAAGTAGTGTGAACAATAGATTACATTCAAAATTCACTGCTGCTGCTGCTGCTGCTGCTGCTGCGTCGCTTCAGTCATGTCCGACTCTGTGCGACCCCATAGATGGCATCCCACCAGGCCCCCTCATCCCTGGGATTCTCCAGACAAGAATACTGGAGTGGGTTGCCATTTCCTTCTCCAATGCATGAAAGTAGTGGTTTATAAGCTGCAGGGCAGACCTTTGTTGGAGGAATGCAAAAAATCTTCAAGTTAGATGTAAGGTTTTAAATTACCAAAGTGATTTTGACTTTTAAATGCCCAATTATCAAAATGAAATTGGTCTGATACTTGAAAGTGACTATAAAAATTTGGAATGTATCTGAAATACCTTCAAGGGATTGGAAAGAAGGACTGAAGTCATATTTGAAAATAGACATAAGAAGACATAAAAAGTTTTTTTAACTTATTATACGAAGAATAATCCCCTCTCAAAGATGTCCATATCCTAACCCCTGGACACTATATGAAGTGAAAGTGTTAGTCATTCAGTCATATCTGACTCTTTGCGACCCCAATGACTGTAGCCCACCAGGCTCCTCTGTCCATGGAATTCTCCAGGCAATAATACTGGAATCCCCTTTTCCAGGGGATCTTCCCAACCTAGGAATCGAACCTGGGTCTCCTGCACTACAGGCAGATTTACCATCTGAAACACCAAGGACACTGTATATATGTGATGTAATATGGTACCAATATTCTAATCATAATTAAAATAATCATACCATTTGTACATATTTTTATAATTTTAGTATCTAATTTTCATCAAAAAGAATGGTTAATGTAAATATGCCAATAAAAACCCTTGAACTTTGCTATTTCCTTACCTGGTAAACCTTATATATTGACATTCAGGAGTTGAAAAGTCTCCCCCAAGCTACTCCTAGTTACCATATATTTGTTGTGTAGAAATCTTAGATGAACATTGGGGTACACATGTCTCTTTCAATTCTGGTTTCCTTGATGTGTTTGCCCAGCAGTGGAATTTCAGTTTCATATAGCAGTTCTATTTCCAGTTTTTTAAGGAATCTCCACACTATTCTCCATAGTGGCTGTACTAATTTGGGTTCCCAGCAACAGTGTAAGAGGGTTCCCTTTTCTCCGTACCCTCTCCAGCATTTTTTGTTTGTAGACTTTTTGGATAGCCTCCATTCTAACCAGCATGAGATGGTACCTCATTGTGGTTTTAATTTGCATTTCTCTGATAACGAGTGATGTTGAGCATCTTTTCATGTGTTTGTTAGCCATCTGTATGTCTTCTTTGGAGAAATGTCTGTTTAGTTCTTTGGCCCATTTTTTAAAAATTAATTTATTTATTTTACTTTACAATATTGTATTGCTTTTGCCATACATTGACTTGAATCTGCCATGGGTGTACATGTGTTCCCCATTTTTTTGATTGGGTCATTTATTTTTCTGGAATTGAGTTACATGAGTTGCTTGTATATTTTTGAGATTAATTCTTTGTCAGTTGCTTCGTTTGCTATTATTTTCTCCCATTCTGAAGGCTGTCTTTTTACCTTGCTTATAGTTTCCTTCATTGTGCAAAAGCTTTTAAGTTTAATTAGGTCCCACTTGTTTATTTTTGCTTTTATTTCCATTACTCTGGAAGGTGGGTCACAGAGGATCCTGCTGTGATTTATGTCAGAGAGTGTTTTGCCTATGTTCTCCTCTAAGAGTTTTATAGTTTCTGGATTTACATTTACATGTTTAATCCATTTTGAGTTTATTTTTGTGTATGGTGTTAGAAAGTGTTCTGGTTTCATGCTTTTACAAGTGGTTGACTGGTTTTCCCAGTACCACTTGTTAAAGAGATTGTCTTTTCTCCATTGTATATTCTTGCCTCCTTTGTCAAAGATAAGGTGTCCATAGGTGTGTGGATTTATATCTGGGGTTTCTGTTTTGTTCCATTGATCTGTTTTTCTGTCTTTGTGCCAGTATCATATTGTCTTAATGACTGTAGTTTTGTAGTATAGTGTGAAGTCAGGTAGGTTGATTTTTCAAGTTCCATTCTTCTTTCTGAAGATTGCTTTGGCTATTCAAGGTTTTTTGTATTTCCATACAAATTGTGAAATTATTTGTTCTAGTTCTCTGAAAAATACTGTTGGTGGCTTGATAGGGATTGCATTAAATCTATAGATTGCTTTGGGTAGTATTTTCATTTTCACTATATTGATTCTTCCAATCCATGAACATGGTATTATTTCTCCATCTATTTGTGTCATCTTTGGTTTCTTTAATCAGTGTTTTATAGTTTTCTATATATAGGTCTTTTGTTTCTTTAGGTAGATTTATTCTTAAGTATTTTATTCTTTTCATTGCAATGGTGAATGGAATTGTTTCCTTAATTTCTCTTTCTGTTTTCTCATTGTTAGTATATAGGAACGCAAGGGATTTCTATGTGTTAATTTTATATCCTATAACTTTACTATATTCATTGATTAGCTCTAGTAATTTTCTGGTGGTATCTTTAGGGTTTTCTATGTAGAGGATCATGTCATCTGCAAACAGTGAGAGTTTTACTTCTTCTTTTCCAATCTGGATTTCTTTTATTTCTTTTCCTTTTCTGATTGCTGTGGCTAAAACTTCCAAAACTATGTTGAATAGTAGTGATGAGAGTGGGCACCTTTGTCTTGTTCCTGACTTTAGGGGAAATGCTTTCAATTTTTCGCCATTGAGAATAATGTTTGCTGTGGGTTTATCATATATGGCTTTTATGATAAAAGCCATATATCATATATGGTTCCTTATCATATATGGTTCCATATCATATATGGTTCCTTCTATGCCTGCTTTCTGGAGGGTTTTTATCATAAATGGATGTAGAATTTTGTCAAAGGCTTTCTCTGCACCTATTGAGATAATATGATTTTTATCTTTCAATTTTTTAATGTAGTATATCACATTGATTAATCTGTGAATACTGAGAAATCCTTACATTCTTGGAATAAAGCCCACTTGGTCATAATGTATGATCTTTTAAATATGTTGTTGGATTCTCCATTGGCAGATGAATGGATAAGAAAGCTGTGGTACATATACACAATAGAATATTACTCAGCTATTAAAAATTCATTTGAATCAGTTTTATTTATTTATTTTTTTTTCGGCCGCGATGGGCATGGCTCAGGGGCCCGGGGAGGAACTGGCTCCCCGGGGAAGGACCGGCTATTCGGACGCGGCGCTAGTGAGAGCGGAAGGCAGGCTGTTCACAGCCCTGTCAGCGAAGCAGCGCCATGGACGCCCACCCGGAGTTTCAGTGCTGCCGCGAGACCCCCATCCCATTACCCTCCGCCCTCTTCCGTCGCCGCCACCGCCTCCACCTCTTGAATCAGTTTTAATGAGGTGGATGAAACTGGAGCCTATTATACAGAGTGAAGTAAGTCAGAAAGAAAAACACCAATACAGTGTATTAACACATATATATTTAGAAGTGTATATTTATAAATATATTTAGAATTTAGAAAGATGGTAATGATGACCCTATATGCGAGACAACAAAAGAGATACAGGTGTAAAGAACAGACTTTTGGACTCTGTGGGAGAAGGTGGGGTGGGATGATTTGAGAGAATAGCATTGAAACATGTATATTATCATATGTGAAATAGATCACCAGGCCAGGTTTGATGCATTGAGACAGGGCGCTCAGGGCTGGTGCACTGGGATGACCCTGAGGAATGGGATGGGGAGGGAGGTAAGAGTGGGGTTCAGCACATGTATACCCATGGCTAATTCATGTCACTGTATGGCAAAAACCACTACAACATTGTAAAGTAATTAGCCTCCAATTAAAATAAATAAATTAATTTTTTAAAAAAGAAATCTTACATGAGAAGTACCTGATACCCTACCTTTATTTTTTCATCTTCTACAAGTCTAATCTGAAAAATCTGCTTGGATCCCATACAGAATGAAAGGATTCAGGCCTCATTTATGCCATCCTAACTTCTGTCCCTTCCCTGATCTTCCCTACAGAGACTCCACATATACCATGGCTTCTTTCCCATTAAGTCACATCAGGGTTAAATGTTGCAGAAGTTCATTGGAAAATTTTAAGTCTTGACCCAGAGATGAAACCAATGTGTCATCCTGGAACCAGACAAAAGAACTCTTCTCATTTATACTGCAATTTACAGTTGAAAATTTACATACTATCTCTTTTAATCTCAACAATAAATCCATGTATTTATTTTGTCAACCACTGTGTTGGAGAAGAAGACATTCTCCGAATTAAGGCATTTACAATCTACTTCTGCAGGCATAGTGTATTAGTTTCTGCTGCTGCTAAGTCGCTTCAGTCATGTCCAACTCTGTGTGACCCCATAGACGGCAGCCCACCAGGCTCCCCCGTCCCTGGGATTCTCCAGGCAAGAACACTGGAGTGGGTTGCCATTTCCTTTTCCAATGCATGAAAGTGAAAAGTGAAAGTGAAGTCTCTCAGTCGGATCCAACTCTTCGCGACCTCATGGACTGAAGCCTACCAGGCTCCTCTGTCCATAGGATTTTCCAGGCAAGAGTACTGGAGTATTAGTTTCTATTGCTGTGTAAAAAGTTACCTCAAAATTAGCAGCTTGAAACAATAACCATTTGTTAACTCACATTTCTTTAGGTCAGAAATCTGAGCTAGACTTAATTGAGTTCCCTAAAAATCAAGATGTTGGCCAAGCTGCTCTTTATCAGGACACTTTAGGGTAGAATCTGTTTAGAAGCCTGTTCAGGTCCTTTGCAGAATTCCATCATTCAATTTGAAGCCATAGCACTGAAGAGCTAGGGTCCTTACTGGTTGCCAGCTAGGGTCCACTTTCCTGAAGCCTGCCCTCATTCCTTGGCACATAGCCCTCTTGACCTTTAAAGCCATCAAGGGCACATTGAATCCTTCTCATGGTTGGAAATCTCCCTGACTTCCACTTGTGCCACCAAATAGAGAAACTTCTCTGCTTTTAAAGCACATATGTGACTAGGTTAACTCACTTAGATCATCTATTAATACCTTTTGCCATGTAATGTAGCACAGTCATGGTAGTGATACCTCGTCATGCTCCACAAATTCTACCTACATTAAAAAAGGAAAGTACTATACAAGGCTGAGAGTCATTAAGGGGTTATCTCACAATTCTGCATACCAAAGTGGAACAAAACAATTTGATAGGCAATTCAATATCAAATAATTAAATGTTATAATAGGGTTAAGTATAGGATCCTATAGAAACATAAGGTGAAAAGATCCAGTCTAGTTTTTGAGGTTTGGGGGATACATTCAAACTATATTATTATAAAACAGTGTAGATAGTATGATTATATGTGTATATGTATACAAAAATATTTATGATAATTAACCAAACCTGATGGAGTTTATGTAGCTTATTTTTAAAATTTATCTGTATATTCTGGATTGTCTATATATCGAACAAATATGATGTAATCATAAAATGATTTTCATCTACCATTGTTCTTAAATTTGCTCAGCAGGACATATCTTTTCTATTGGCCACATCTTATATATTTTCAGTCTACTCCAGAACAGAAAACTGTTTCAATTTAGTAACTGAAATGTCAAACTTCTGAGATTATTCAAAGTTGTACATTTCCCCTTCCTAGCTAAGTAATGCTATAGGCTAGGAATTCTGTAATGGGAAAGAAAGGGAATGTATTTGACAACTTCTTTCTTTCTCTGCTTAGTGTTTCCACACTGGAAACACTGAATGCAGCTGGATCATTGACATTTCTGACACACTGATGGAGTACAAGGAGGGGAGAGAGGAATAAAGATCATACTATAGTGATAAGTTTCATTAACTAACAGTGAACTGTTAACTAACTAACCTGTAGGCTTGGAAGATGCTTAAGCTGAGTCTGTTTTATGAATATTTTTGTGAGTCCTTTAGAGAACTCACTTCACTGGGGATCTCACATTTCTGGTTTTCATTCTCAACTGTAGAAATTAGACAATTTGACAACCTCCTTCTGTTGAGTTATGTTTGTCTATTATGGGCGGGGGGGGGATTGGACTCAAAGAATATAAGCATCTCTCCCCAGTATCACACTTCTTAAATCCTCCTTGAATCTCTGGCAAACTGAATCTTTTAAACCATTGATGGAAAGAATTTAAAAGCCAATGAACTTATTTTTTAAAAGTTGTTCTTGTTCAGTCACCTTATTTTAGAACACCTTTCCTGTAGTATGTTCATGTAAAGATACAATCATCAGTCATTATTTACAATTCAACATTATGCAGATTATTGTAGTAGAAGATTCTCTTTTTGATGACAAAACAGACAAAGCAATCGGAAGTGGGCTCAAAGGACTGTCATACTGATTGAAGTATCTGACATAGAAAGACAAATATCATATATCACTTATATATGGAATCTACAAAAGAACACAAATGAACTTATTTACAAAGCAGAAGTAGAGTCACAGATGTAGAAAACAAGTTTATGGGTACCATGGGATAAGGAAGGAGAAGGATAAATTGGGATTGAGATATACACACTACCATATGTAAAACAGATAACTAATAAGAATCTGCTGTATAGCACAGGGAACTCTACTCAATACTGTATAATGGCCTACATGGGAAAAGAATCTTTTAAAAACTGTGGATGTATGTATAGCTGATTGAGTTTGCTGTACATCTAAAACTAACACAATACTGTAAGTCAACTATACTCCAATAAAATTAAAAATAAAGAAATGGGCTCAAGGGCTATAGAAATGCCAACAATGATGAGAAACAGGTAAAAAATGTCACTGGTTATGTCTTAGATTCAGACAGCATTTTCAGTAGAGCAATGGAAATAAAAGGTATATTGCAGGGGGATGATTAGGAATAAATTGTAAGGAAGTGAATGCCGATGACTTCCTTCCTATGATGGCTAGAAGAGTCCTAATTTCACATACTATTAAACATAATAGACCCTACCATCCATCCTGAAGAAGATTCCAGACTCACTGGTTCCATTCCACCTCCTGTTTATCCATTTGGTTCCATAACCCTTTTACTGGGGTTTGCAAATGGACATTTTAGCTTTATTCAGAAACATTCAGGTTGCTTCTGTGTACAAAGGGAGTCAGTTCAGTGTTTTGCTTCTTAACCCTACATTACTCCATTAAACACAACGTGAAAGAAATTAACTAACCAGAAAGCCAGCCATTCCACCTTTGAGAATTCTCTGTGTAACACTTTTGCATACTATCATCTCATTAGGTACGCACTACAAATTGGTATAGAGAGGGGTTTGGGGTGGGAATAGAGACAGCATGAACCTGATAACTGGTGTAGAGGTCATCTAAAACCTCGATCAACAAATCTTTGAGGATGGTAGAAGGGGGCTGGTACACTAGGAAAGAAACTCATGGGTCGCAGGGTCTAGTTATCTCCTTTGTCAGCAAATTTGTAGAAAGCCTTTTTCTCCTGAGAGTCATAGATCCTTCAGGACATTTTAAATATGAATCACACAAGCATTGTGTAGAATTAAATGGATCAGAGCAATGGCTAAAATCCCCATTTTCTCTATATTACCTTCACCTTTCCAATGCAGTAACATGTTATTTCAGCCTATGAATTCTTGATATAAACTGCAAAAGAAGGATCCTGGGTACTTTCAGGTTACTGATGCTATCAGATATTCTTCTTTATCTTTTTGACATAAGGTTTATTCTGAAGATTATCGATTAGAGACTTGTCAGAGTGATAATATTAATGGGACTTAAGGGCTAACTACTCACACAGTAATTCATATTCTAGTTTTCTTTATTTTATTCCTCCTAATCCCCAGCCTCCTTGTGAACTCATAAGGAGTGGCAGTGTGTCTAAAAGCCTATATTATATCTCATCAAAACTCTGAAAAGGAACTATTTTAAACCTTGGAGAGTATCATCTTATTTCCAAGTGACAGAAACAGATCGAAGAAGCTTTGAGGGGAGAGGAGCAAATTTTTATTGAGCTCAAGTTTTCATATCACATCAAAAGAGGCTGAGTTCAACGTGGTCTTTGCCAGATTACAAGATTTAAATTCTTACTTTAGTTCCTGTGATCAGTACTTTCCCAGGAAATTCTTGTTAGAAAAACACGCCTCAGCTCATTCATTTTTATACTGTGTTTCCATTACACATGATTCTTTCAATCAAAACTACTTCCTGCAGTGGGAAGTTTAGAAATAGATGATCCCATCAGTGACTTTCCCACAGGCACCAGTGTTTGAAGGGCCCCATTAGCCTGTTGGTGGAAGAAACTTCCAAATCCGTGGGGAGGCAGAGAAGTCATATTCATTGAAACATTTTTTTACCCTCTATCCTATTTCAAGCAAACTTGTTTCCAACTCAGATGTTCAGTTCTTGAGAGATATAGGTTTCATTTCTGATAGGTAACCCATCCAAGCTTGCCATACTTAGAGTTTATAAATAAGACTTTGAAACTCTGAATTAGGTAATCTGATACTCCTTTGTAAATAGAGAAAACATCAATAGAAAAAAATTATGTTCTATTTGTGAAGTTCAATAAGATACCTATGCTTATATAGGGCTTCCCGGGTAGCTTGAATGGTAAAGAATCTCCATGCAGTGAAGGAGATCTGGGTTCAATCTCTGGGTCAGGAAGATCACCTGAGGAAGGGAATGGCTACCTACTGCAGTGTTGTTGCCTGGGAAATCCCACGGACAGAAGAGCCTGGCAGGCTTCAGTTCATGGGCCTGTGAGTGTTGGACATGATGGCGTGACTTTTGCTTTCATATGCCTATATATGTATGATGTATAGAATATTCATATGTCTACATAAGCTATATATGATGTGATCTATGAAGAACAGTAGAATATACCACCTCATCTATGCCTCTTTGGCATTAAGATTATTTTGAGCTGAATATTTTTTAGAAGAAGCAGACACAGGAAAAGATCTAAAAACAGTAGAATTTACACTTTTATAAGGGAAATGTACATTTATAAGAGAAACTTTCATTTTGAAAATGTTTCCCTCTGTTTATCAGAAAGAGGAGAATGACTGTAAATGAAAAGAACTCTAATCAATAGGGAAAATGCCAGACAACTCTGCATAACCTCACTCTACTTTTCCTAATAATCTCCTCTAACTAGCCTCCCTATTGTTGCTGTTCAGTCACTCAGTAGTGTCTGACTGTTTGCGACCCCATGGACTGCTGCACGTCAGACTTCCACATCCATCACCATCTCCCAGAGCTTGCTAAAACTCGTATCCATTGAGTTGGTTTTGCCATCCAACCATCTCATCCTCTGTCATCCCCTTCTCCTCCTGCCTTCAATCTTTCCCAGCATCGGGGTCTTTTCTAAAAAGTCAGCTCTTCCCATCAGGTGGCCAAATTATTGAAACTTCAGAATCAGCATCAGTCCTTCTAATGAATATTCAGGGTTGATTTCCCTTAGGATTGACTGGTTTGATCTCCTTGTAGTCCAAGGGACTCTCAAGTCTTTTCCAACACCACAGTTCAAAAGCATCAGTTCTTTGGTGCTCAGCATTCTTTATAGTCCAACTCTCACATCCATATATGACCACAGGAAAAATCATAGCTTTGACTATACAGACCTTTGTTAACAAAGTAATGTCTCTGCTTTTTAATATGCTTTCTAGTTTGTCATAGCTTATCTTCAAAGGAGCAAGCGTCTTTTAATTCCATGGCTACAGTACCATCTGCAGTGATTTTGGAATCCAAGAAAATAAAGTCTTGGATAAATAAAGTCACCATTTCCATTGATTCCCCATTTATGTGCATGAACTGATGGGACAAGATGCCATGATCTTCGTTTATTGACTGTTGAGCTTTAAGCCAGCTTTTTCACTCTCCTCTTTCACTTCCACTGAGAGACTCTTTAGCTCCTCTTCACTTTCTGCCATAAGGGTGGTGTTGTCTGCATATCTGAGGTTGTTGATATTTCTCCTGGCAATCTTGTTTCCAGCTTGTGCTTCATCCAGCCCAGCATTTCTCATGATGTACTCTGCATATAAGTTAAATAAGCAAGGTGACAACATACAGCCTTGACAGACTCCTTTTCCTATTTGGAACTAGTCTGTTGTTCCATGGCCAGTTCTAACTGTTGCTTCTTGACCTACATACAGGCTTTTCAGGAGGCAGGTCAGGTGGTCTGGTATTCCCATCTCTTTAAGAATTTTCCAGTGTTTGCAGTGATCCACACAAAGGCTTTAGCATAGTCAATGAAGCAGAAGTAGATATTTTTCTGGAATTCTCTTGCTTTTTCCATGATCCAACAGATATTGGCAATTCGATCTCTGATACCTCTGCCTTTTCTAAATCCAGCTTGAACACCTGGAAGTTCTCAGCTCATGTACTGTTGAAGTCTACCTTGTAGAATTTTAAACATTACTTTGCTAGCGTGTGAGATGAGTGCAATTGTGCGGTAGTTTGAACCTTCTTTGGCATTGCCTTTCTTTGGGATTGGAATGAAAACTGACCTTTCCCAATCCTGTGGCCACTGCTGAGTCTGTGGCAACTCCTGAGTCTTCCAAATTTGCTGGCATATTGAGTGCAATACTTAAACAGCAGAAGCTTTTAGGGTTTGAAATAGCTCAGCTGGAATTCCATCACCTCCACTAGCTTTGTTCATAGTGATGCTTCCTAAAGCCCACTTAACTTTGCACGCCAGGGTGAAGATGAGTGATCACACCATCATGGTTATCTGGATCATTAAGATATTTTTTATATCTGTGTATTCTATTATATCTGTGTGTGTTATTTCTGTGTATTGTGTATTTATATCTGTGTATTTTTTATATCTGTGTATTATATCTGAGTATTTTATTTCTGTGCATTCTTGCCACCTCTCCCTAATATCTTCTGCTTCTGTTAGGTCTTTACCATTTCTGTCCTTTATTGTGCCCATCTTTGCATGAAATGTTTTCTTTGTATCTCTAATTTTCTTGAAAAGATCTTTCGTTTTTCCCATTCTATTGTTTTCCTCTATTTCTTTGCATTGTTCACTGAGAAAGACTTTCTTATCTCTCCTTGCTATTCTTTGGAACTCTGCTTTCAGATGGGTATATCTTTCCTTTTCTCCTTTGCCTTCACTTCCCTTTTTTCTCTGCTATTTGTAAGGCCTCCTCAGACCACCATTTTGTCTTTTTGCATTTCTTTTTCTTGGAGATTGGAGAAGGAAATGGCAACCCACTACAGTATTCTTCTCTGGAGAATCCCATGGACAGAGGAGCCTAGTGGGCTACAGTCTATGGGGTCACAAAGAATCAGACACGGCTGAGCAACTTTTTCTTTCTTGAGAGTGGTTTTGATCACTGCCTCCTATACAATGTTTTGAACCTCTGTCCATAGATCTTCAGGCACTGTCTACCAGATCTAATCCCTTGAATCTATTTGTCACTTCCACTGTTAATCATAAGGGATTTGATTTAGGTCATACCTGAATGGCCTAGTGGGTTTCCCTACTTCTTAAATTTAAGTCTGAATTTTGCAATAAGGAGTTCACGATCTGAGCCACAATCAGCTCCTGATCTTGTTTTCCTGAGTATATGGAGCTTCTCCATTTCTGGCTGCAAAGAATATAATCAATCTGATTTCAGTATTTACCATCTGGTGTTGTCCCTCTGTAGAGTAGTCTCTTGTGTTGTTTGAAGAAGGTGTTTGCTATGACCAGTGTGCTCTCTTGGAAAAACTCTGTTAGCCTTTGCCCTGCTTCATTTTGTACTCAGAGACCATACTTGTCTGTTTCTCCAGGTATCTCTTGACTTCCTACTTTGCATGCCAGTTCCCTATGATGAAAAGGACATTTTTTTTTTTTTTTTGCTGTTAATTCTAGAAGGTCTTATAGGTCCTCATAGAACCATTCAACTTCATCGTCTTCAGCATTAGTGGTTGGGGCATAGACTTGGATTACTGTAATATTGAATGGTTTACCTTGGACGTGAACAGAGATCATTCTGTCATTTTTGAGACTTTACCCAAGTACTGCATTTCAGACTCTCTTGTTGACTCTGAAGGCTACTCCATTTCTTCTAAGGTATTCTTGCCCACACTAACAAATATAATGGTCATCAGAATTAAATTTACACATTCTGGTCTATTTTAGCTCACTTATTCTTAAAATTTCAATGTTCACTCTTGCCATCTCCTGTTTGACCACTTCCAATTTACCTTGACTCATAGACCTAACATCCCAGGTTCCTATGCAGTGTTGTTCTTTACAGCTTCAGACTTTACTTTCACCACCTGACACGTCCACAACAGGGCGCTGTTTCCACTTGGCTCAGCCTCTTCATTCCTTCTGAAGCTATTTCTTCACTCTTCTCCAGTAGCGTATTGGGTACCTTCTGACCTGGTGAATTCATCTTTCAGTGTCATATCTTATGTTTTTTCCTTTTCACACTGTTCATTCTCTAGGCAAGAATGCTGAAGTGGTTTGCCATTCCCTTCTCCAGTGGACCACATTTTGTTAAAATTCTCCACCATGACCTGTCCATCTTGTGTGGCCTTATATGGCATAGCTCATAGTTTCACTGAATTAGACTAGGCTATGATCCATGTGATCAGTTTGTGCTTGTGGTTTTCATTCTGAAGGATAAGAGGCTTGTGGAAGCTTCCTGATGGGAGGTACTGGCTGTGGGGCAAACTGGGTCTTGCTCTGATGGGCAGGGCCATGCTCAGTAAATCTTAAATCCAATTTTCTGCTGATGTGTGGGGCTGTGTTCCCTCCCTTAGTTTGGCCTGAGGCCAAACTGTGGTAGGGGTAATGGAGGTAATGGGGACCTCCTTCAAAAGGACTTATGCCACCATACTGTGAATCCCAGGACTGTTGTATTCAGTGCCCCTGACCCCACACGAGGCCATTGTCGACCCATGCCTCTGCCGGAGACTTCTGGACACTCACAGACAAGTCTGGTTCAGCCTCTTGTGGGGCCACTGCTCCTTTCTCCTGGGTCATGGTACACACAAGCTTTGTCTGTGCCCTCCAAGAGTCTGTTTCCCCAGTCCTGTGGAAGTTCTGTAATCAAATCCCACTGGCCTTCAAATTCCATGGGGTTCTCAGTCCCTTTGCCGGATCCTTAGGTTGGGAAATCTGTTGTGGGCCCTAGAAGTGTGAGAACTTCTTTGGTATAATTATTTACCAGCTTGTGGGTCATCTGCTTGGTGACTCTATGGTAGGGCTAATGGCAACCTCCTCCAAGAGGATGTACGCCACATGCTGCACCTCCCAAGTCCACGGCAGCCAGAGCCCCAGTCCCTGTGGCAGATGGCTGCTACCTTTGCCTCTGCAGGGGACACTCAAACACTCAAACTTAGGTCTGGCTCAGCCTCCCTATACACCCAGCTTCTTTGAGATTTTTGTCTTTAGCTAAGACAGTATTTAAGGTTGTGGCTTGGGCCATTTCTGGGAGTTTCACTCAGTTTTTCTGAGTCTCTCCCAGTATACATGAGGTATATATGTTATTAAACTTTTGTTTGTTTTTCTTTGTTGCTGCTGCTACTGCTGCTAAGTCGCTTCAGTCGTGTCTGACTCTGTGCGACTCCATAGACGGCAGGCCACCAGGCTCCCCCGTCCCTGGGATTCTCCAGGCAAGAACCCTGGAGTGGGTTGCCATTTCCTTCTCCAATGCATGAAAGTGAAAAGTGAAAGTGAAGTTGCTCAGTCATGTCCGGCTCTTCACGACCCCATGGACTGCAGCCCACCAGGCTCCTCTGTCCATGGGGTTTTCCAGGCAAAAGTACTGGAGTGGGGTGCCATTATCTTTTATTATGGTGGGGAGCATCTTAGCCACAGAACCTAGAAAGGTAGAGGGAAAATTATTTTTCCCTCTCTACACATAGTTACAGATATATATAGTCACACATATCAATACATACAGATCTGTGATATGGATATATGCATAGATTTGTGTGCTTATATATGTATGCTATATAAATATATATATATATCAAAATATATCTAAAATACAGATATGTATGCTTACAAATATATGTTGTTCAGCCACTAAGTTATGTCCGACTCTTTGCGACCCCATGAACTGTAGCACGCCATATATATAAACATGTATGTGATATATACATATTACAAATATATATATGCAGACATTATGTTTTTATGGTTTTGTTACCAGCGGGCCATTCTTTTCTTTCCTTATAAGAATAGGCAAATTTTAGATGGACCTACGCTTCTGGAGATAAAGACTATAACTGTAAGGCTCCCAGTTAGGTGTGTTTGTGGGACTAGAAGAAAATAATGTGGGGATTTTGTTTTTATAGTTGCAAAATGCAGGAGCTTTTCTAATATGATACCAAATTGAAAATTCACAGAAGAAAATGTCACAATATAGGGAAAACTATGACAAAATAATAAATAACAATCTGAGAAAATTATTTATCAATCATATGTGTGCTCAGTTGCTCAGTCATGTCCGACACTTTGCGGCTCCATGGACTGTAGCCCGCCAGGCTACTCTGTCCATGGAATTCTCCAGGCAAGAATATTGGTGTGGATTGCCATTTCCTCCTCCAGGGGAATCTTATAGACCCAGGGATTGAACCTGTGTCTCTTGCGTTTCCTTCATTGGTAGGTGGATTCTTTACCAATAGTGGTGGGTGGATTCTTTACCACTAGCGTCACCTGGGGGAGTCTCATTTATCAATCATAACAGAAACCAAAATAATGTTTCTTAATATATTAACAACCTCAGCTTGTCAAGAATAAACTGACCAATAACAATATTTAAGTGGACAAACAGGAAGGTCACAGGAAAGGAAATGGCAGTGATTCCAATTTATGAGAAAAAGCCTAATCCATTTCACTCATACTAGAAACACAAATTTCAAATATTGGCAAAGGTAAAACAACTTATTTTTTTATGCTTTGGCTAAGATATGGTACACTTTCCTCCCAAATATTGCTGGTGGAATATAAATAAGTAGAATTTCTATTGATGAAATTTCCAATGTCCACTAAGAATATTATCCAACAATTATACTTCTATACAACTGTACTGCTTTTATCCAACAATTATACTTCTAATTTTAAGGTAATAAAATAAGGAGACCATCAGAAGGGGCTCTAATGCTTTGGAAGTTTCTGTAAGCAAACCAAAATCTAGGTCTGTAAATGCCTTAAGGTACAAAATTGAAATCTAAGGACAGCCAATCACAAACAGCTGACTAGACTTTAAGCTATAGCCAATCGACAATTTTCTTGCTTTGCTTCAGCCTCTTATGTATAAAAGTCTCTTCCCAGGCTCTTGGTGGTGGAGTACTCCTTACCACTTCTGGTTTGGCACTACCCAATTTCAATCAATTTTTGCTCAAATAAACTCAATATTTTTCATATGCTTCAGTTTATCTTTTAATGATACAATTACAATTTTACTGTTGTAAAAACTGTGCACACAAGGAAATATATTCCAGAATTTTTTTGTAATAGAAAAAGTTTTAAAATGTCCCAAAGGCCAGTTATTAAGTGAATGACTAATACAATTGTAATACATTCATATTATGTAGTTGCTGAAAAATGAGGTAGTTTTCATGAGAAATAATGGAAATATTTTCCAAATATATTATTAAGAAATTCAAGTTAAAGAATCTACACATACTGTGCTAAGAACTGGTAAAATATAAAATTAATAAATAAGAAATAATATTTACAAATATTGTATGATCTCACATATGTGGAACCTAAAACTAACAAACACAGAAGGAAAAATATGCTGCTGCCAAATTCATAGCAAAAGAGATCAGATTTGTGGCTATCAGAGTCTGGAGTGGGAAGAGATATAATGGCTATAACTAACTCTGATGTATGATATATTGGAAAGTTGTTAAGAGAGTAAATTCTAAGAGTTCTCATCACAAAGAGAAATTTTTTTCTTTTATTTTTTCTTCTTTCTATTCTTTTTATTATGTCTATTTGAGAAGATGGATGTTATTGAACCAATTCTGGTAATCATTTCACAACATAAGTAAATAAACCCTTATACTGTATGCCTTAAACTTACACAGTGATGTGTGTCTATTTCTCAATAAAATTGCAAAAAACATTTAAAAAATAAATCAGTTTTAGTGTGACTAAATCACAGTGGTAAGTGGAAAAATTACATTTAGCTGTTCTTTTGTTCCATTAAAAAATTTGTCATAAATATATATTGTTCACAAAAATTTTAATTAAGAATTTTTCTTCCTAATTACTGCTACTCTGGATATTCCCTCCATGCCTCTGTCATTTTAATGTTCATTTGTATTACTAAGGCAACAGAAAAAAGTGAACTATTTATTAAGCATAGCATCTTTTATTAATCAAATGCTTTTCAAAATATACTTTTCACATTTAGTCTTCATAAGAGAAAAGAAAAAAGTTGAGGAGAGGTGGTGGGGACTGCATAGGCACTGTTATTTCTTGAATGTTCTAGACAGTTTGCATATGTTCATTACTTAGTTATCACAAGAGTCCTGCAAAATAGGTCTTATTATCCATACTTTATAAATGATAAGAATAAAGTACAAGATTATTAAAAATCTTGCCCAGTTATCCAAGTATAAAAATATATCAGAATTGTTAAACTCTGGTTTATTTAGAAATCCACAATAAAACTTCAAAAACAATAAAACAATGGAAACAAAACAACATTTAGTCTTGAGATATGTTATTATGATTCAGTTTCTACAAGTGATAGATATCATGACTTCCCTCAAGGGATGTGAAGATACTGAGAGAGTCAATTCCTAGGCAGGTTGATAAGAAGTCTGGGATCCCTAAGGAGGAGTTAGGGGTCTGGAATTCTCAAGGCAGGTCACCTGCCTCCTGAGAAATCTGTATGCAGGTCAAGAAGCAACAGTTAGAACTGGACATGGAACAACAGACTGGTTCCATATCGGTAAAGAAGTATGTCAAGGCTGTATATTGTCACCCTGCTTATTTAACTTATATGCAGAATACATCATGCAAAAGCCCGGACTGGATGAAGCACAAGCTGGAATCAAGACTGCCAGCAGAAACATCAATAACCTCAGAAACGCAGATAACACCACATTTATGGCATGAAGCGAAGAAGAACTAAAGAGCTTCTTGATGAAAGTGGAAGAGGAGAGTGAAAAAATTGACTTAAAACTTAACATTCATAAACCTAAGATCATGGCATCTGGTCCATTACTTCATGGCAAATAGATGGGGAAACAATGGAAACAGTGAGAGACTTTATTTATTTGGGCTTCAAAATCACTGCAGATGGTGACTGCAGCCATGAAATTAAAAGAAATTTGCTCCTTGGAATAAAAGCTATGACCAACCTAGACAGCATATTAAAAACAGAGACATTACTTTACCAACAAAGGTCCATCTAGTGAAAGCCATGGATTTTCCAGGAGTCATGTAAGGATGAGAGAGTTGGACTATAAAGAAATCTGAGTGCTGAAGAACTGCTACTTTTAAACTGTGGTGTTGGAGAAGATTCTTGAGAGTCCCTTGGACTGCAAGGAAATCAAACTAGTCAATCCTAAAGGAAATCAGTCCTGAATATTCATTGGAAAGGCTGATGCTGAAGTTGAAACTCCAATACTTTGGCCACATGATGAGAAGAACTGACTCATTGAAAAAGACCCTCATGCTGGGAAAGTTGAAGGCAGGAGAAGGGGATGACAGAGGATGATATGGTTGGATGGCATCACTGACATGATGGATATGAGTATGAATAGGCTCCAGGAGTTGGTGATGGACAGGGAGGCCTGGCGTGCTGCAGTCCATGGGGTCGCAGAGTTGGACAGGACTGAGTGACTGAACTGAACTGAACTGAATTCTCAAGGAGGAGGAAAGGACAAACTTTTTTTTTCTCTACATTCCTTAGTCTTATTCACATTGAACCTTTTTTTTCCCCCCTTTAAGCTCAGAACCATTGATTACACAACAAAGAACAGTTTCTCCTTCTTGAAAACCTTTGACTAATCCTGTTACCTTAAAATGTAATTGTGGGACTGGGTCTGGTAAAATTTTTACAACTTTGAGATATTCTTTTGATTTATTGTAATAACTAATTTAAACAGTATATAATTCCTTTGATAAGACTGGCAAGGGAGGCACTCTCCATCCCCCTTCTGATGTCTATGTCAGACACTTTCTCTGTCCCTTTTTCAATTTAATAAAACTCTGCTACACAAAAGCTCCTGAGAGACCAAGACCTGTCCCTAGTCCTGAAGCTAAATCTTTTTCAGAGATCACAAATCCAACATTGTTCATCATAAGCTATCAATATCTTCATTATTCTTGGTCTTAATTTTCCCCCAAGCTTTATTATTGGCTTTAGCTTTCCCCCAGAATTCAGTAATGTTTAATTAGTTTTTCTAGGCTTTCAAAATAAGCAGTAATTGAGGCAGGTTGGTTGCCGTGCTCCGTATGCTACTTAAGTTTACCATGTATTTAGAATCATGCATATAACATGTGCTTCCAGGTGGCTCAGTGGTGAAGAATCTGCCTGTCAAGAAGGAGATACTTGGGTTTGAGCCCTGGGTCAGGAAGACCCCCTGGAAAAGGAAGTGGCAATCCACTCCAGTATTCTTGCCTGGGAAATCCCATGGGGAGAGGAGCCTGGCGGGCTACATTCCATGGAGTTGCAAAAGAGTTAAGACATGATTTAGCAACTTGTGGCTCAGCTGGTAAAGAATCTGCCTGCAATGCAGGAGACCTGGGTTTGATCCCTGGGTTGGGAAGATCCCCTGGAGAAGGGAAAGGATATCCACTCCAGTATTCTGGCCTGGAGAATTCCATGGACTGTATAGTTCATTGGGTTGCAAAGAGTCGGACACGACTGAGTGACTTTCACTTAGCACCTAAACAACAAAACAGAGCATGCCTTGCCTATAAGAACTTAAAACCCAATTATCTCTTGTCAAGAACACAATTTAGGAAGGAAAGTTTTCAAGCACATAAATGCATGCTCAATTTTCCTCTTATTTTTCTCATTTCTTCCTGAAGGACTTTGTCCAAAATATAATACTCAGCAAGAGAGGTATCTGGCTGGCTTGAGGATGGGTGAGATGGAATAGTCCAGATTAAGAAAAAGTCACAGCAGTTAGTTTGAAGAGGATGTCTGTGTGGGTTAGTGGGAATTGGGCATATAGTATGGGGCACTGAGTACAGTGAGGAGAATGTTTCAAGAGGAGTAGCCTAGTGTGGGGGAGATTGGAACCTAGATGTGGTAAAGTAGGTGTCTGCATAAGAAAGCAGCCCATGGTGGGCTGATCAGGTAAGGAAAATATTTATAAAAGTGGACTTCCCAGCAGGGAGTGTCAAAGACAAAGTGAGGTGAAAAGAGTCTGTACATAGGAGGCAACCCAGAATGGAATGTTGAAGCTCAACAAGGGTTAAAAGAAAGACTGTGTTGAGGTAGGATGGGTGTGGGTGAGTGGCCTGGCATGAATTGTCAGGTACCAAGGTGGGTAAGAAGGACACCCCTTCATTAGAGTGTCCAAAGTTTACCATGTATTTAGAATCATACAGATAACATGCGCTTCCAGGGGGCTTGGTGGAGAAGAATCTGCTTGCCAAGAAAAAGACTTGGGTTTGATTCCTGGGTTGGGAAAAGCTTTCAGATCACACACAACCTGAAATGAGCATCCCTATGAGGTGATCTCGCACAGCAGGGGTAAAGAGGGCCATTTAATAATAACGGTGACAATTTGTGAAACAGACGTAACAATCATAAATGTTTATGTTCCTAATGCTTTGAAATATGCAAAGTTTTGAAATATACAAAGCAAAAATTGATAAAAGAGATGAACAATTATCATAGGCAATTTCAACACTAATCTCTCAATAAATGATATAAGTGCTCAGAAAATTATACAGGATATAGACAATTTGAATACCATTAACCAGATTTTCCTAATTGACATCTATAGAACAACCCACCTTGATATCATGAGAATGCACACCTTTTCAAATGTATACGGACTATTTGCCGAGATGGAACATATCTTAACTATAAGAAAAATCTCAACAAATTTAAAATTATTTGAGTCATGGAAAGTAGGTTATTTGATTACAATGTAATTAAATTAGAAATCAATTGAAAAAAGGATCTCTGAAAAATCTCCTAGTATTTGGAAACAAAATAGCACACATCCAAATAATTAATGGGTCAAAGAAGAAACCAAGAGAAAAATAAAAATTTTGAACTGAGAAACAAAACAAAAACAGAATACATGTTAAAAACTATGGTATACCACTAAACCAGTCCTTGGAGTTGGTGGTGAAATTTATAAAACAGCACTAAGTGTCTATATTAGAAAATTTTAAAAAGGTCTCAAATCAATAACTTCAGATTATACCTTGCTGCTACTAAGTCGCTTCAGTCGTGTCCAACTCTGTGCGACCCCATAGACGGCAGCCCACCAGGCTCCCCCGTCCCTGGGATTCTCCAGGCAAGAATACTGGAGTGGGTTGCCATTTCCTTCTC
>NW_011494790.1:2329512-2346283 GCF_000754665.1 Bison bison bison
TATATATATAAAAAATGAAATAAGTAGATGAAAGGAATAGCAATGGTCAGGTAGGAAATAAAACAGAAACCATTAAAATCTTTAAGGAAAAATCAATGCAATGATTTTTTGAGAGTATCAAAGATTGATAAACTTCTAGCCAGAATGATCAGAAAGAAAAAAGAAACAAAATACCAGAATTAGGAATCAGAACTGTAACATCACTATAGACTAATAGAGATTAATAGAATAATAATGAAATGCAATAATAATGAAATTTCTAAACAAATTTATGACAAGAAATTTAACATCTTAGATGGAATAAAAATCTTGAAATATGAAAACTTATAAATTTCACTCAAGAAGCAATAGTTAAAATAAACAGCTATATATATATAGTAAACAATCTAATCTGATAGGTAAAAACTTTCCCAGAATGAAAACCAGAGGTCCAGGTAGATTCATTGGTTAGTTTTACCAATCATGTTAAAAAAAAAAAAAAAGCAATTCTACACAAACTCTTTTGGAAAATTAGAGAGGAATGAAATTTCTGAAAGCATTCTAGGAGGCCAGTCTCATGTTAATATTCAAATTAAACATAAACGTTCTAAGACAAAAGCTGTAAAACAATCTCTCATGAAAACATAAATAGAAATAACATTTCTAACTAAAGTTTTAGAAAATTAGATTCAACAATATATACAAAAATAAAAATAACACAACAAAGGTTTATTCCAGGAATGCAAAGTTAATATTTTAACATTATTCATTGTAATTTGCCATATTAGCAAATTAAAAAAGAAAACCCATATATTATTTCAACATACATGGGGAAAAAACCAACTAATGGAATTTAACAATCATTCCTCATAAAACTCTCAGCAGATTAGCAATAGAAGGGAACATGCTCAATCTGAAAAAGGGCATCTACAAAAAGCCCACAGTTAACACCATAATTAATGGTAAAAATGGATGCTTTTTCCCTAAGAATGAGAACGAATCAAGGTTATTTATTTTCAAAAATTCAATTCAGCATTACTGTACTGAAGGATCTAGCGGGAGCAGTAAATCTAGAATTAACAGGAAGCCATACTGCTCTGGTAAAGAACCTGCCTGCCGATTTGGGAGACTCAAGAGACACTGGTTGAGAAACCCCTGGAGAAGGAAATGGCAGCACGCTCCAGTATTCTTGCCTGGAGAACCCTATGGACAGAGGAGCTTGGCGGACTGCAACCCATGGGGTTGCAAAGAGTCAGACACGACTGAACACGAAGAATACACACACACAAAACTGCAAAAATAGCAAAGCTGAACCTATCTTTGTTCACAGATGACATAATTATCTGTGTATAAAATCATTAAGAAATTAAAAAGCTGAATTAAGAAATTAACAATGATCTTCAACAAGATCAATGTAAAAAGTCGATTGCATTCCTATATACTACAACAGATAATACAAGTTGAAATAAAAATTCAACTCACTATGCCATCAAATAATATAAAATACTTAGAAATAAATCTGACAAATAAAAACTATGAAGTACTGTGGAGAGAAATTTTAAAAGCCTAAAAATGAGAGTGATACAGTGGTTATAAGTTAAAAGAACCAACATTAAGATGTCAGTTCTCCCCCAAATGATCAGTAGATTCAACACAATTTCAATTTGACTTTTTTCTTAGAAATTAAAAAAATAAAAAAGTAGTTTTCAAAATTCATAAGCCAAAAGACCTAGAATAGCCAATAAAATTTTAAGGAAGGACAGAGTTAGAGAATTAATACTTCCTGATTTCATGACGATTGTAAAGCTCCAGTGTGGTATCAGTGTTGAGATACAAATAGTAGATGAAGGAACTTAACAGCTCAGAAACAGTGTGGACAATTGATTTACAAAATGAGAAAGGTACTTCAGTAGAAAAGGGATAATCTTTACAACAAACATGACTTAAAATTGGATATATTCATATCTTAAAAATCTTTATTGAATTGTATCTCACACTGAATGCAAACATTAGCTCAAAATATAGATCTAAATTTAAAACATAAAACTATGAATATTCTAGAATTAAACATGGAAACATGGGAGATAAAATTGAGGTTTTGAATTAGGTAAAGCTTTCTTATATAAATTACCAAAAGCATGATTCATAAAAGAAAAAATAGCTAAATTGGTATCCATAAAAATTAAAAGCTTATGCTCTTCAAAATTGTTGAGAGAATAAAATGAAGATACACACTGGAAGAAAATATTTACAAACCATATGTCTGATAAAAGACTTAGATTCAGAATATATAAAGAACTCTCAAGCCTCAATAATAGGAACATAAACAACCCAATTAAAAATGAACAAATGATTTGAACAGAAGCTTCACTAAAGAAGACAAACAGTGCCTTACAAGCACAATAAATGTATTCAATATCATTAGCCCCTTGAGAAACAGCAAATTAAACCACAATGAGACACAACTACATATCTTTCCCAGTGGATAGAACTGAAAAGACTCATCATAGCAAGTGTCAGGATTTGGAGGAAATGACTGCTAGTGGAATTATAAAATAGTACAACCATTTTGAAAACAGACATATATAAATTTTTCTTTAATGCATCTATCTTCTAATTCAGTCATTTCACTCTTAGAGAAACAAAAGCATATGTCCATTAAGATATTCATATGTCTGTTCATAACAGCTTAATTTGTAATAGCCAAAAGCTGGAAATGAATGAAATATTCATCAACAAGCAAATGCATAAAGAAATTGAATATCATATTCTACATTTAAAATTAAAGAATTATTAATACATTCTATAATATGGATGTAACTCAAATTAATTTTCCTAAGTGGAAGAAGACAAAAAATAATAAATGTATAATTCTTTATACATATAAAATTCTGGAAATTTCAAGTTAATTCTAAAGTGCATCAGTATTTGCCTAGGAATGGTTTAGGAGGTCACAAAGGGGAGAGGTGAAAGGAAGTTAAATAAAAAGGAGCATGAGGAAGCTTTGGAGGGGGGTGATATAAATATTTATTATTTTGACTGTGATTGTTTTACTACTATGTATATATGTTAAAACATTATACACTTCATGTACAGTTTACTGCATGTAAATTGGAGCTAAATCTGTTAAGAATCATTTTTAGGGAAATTAGAGAAACTAAATGAGTGTCTGGTTATTAGACAATAGCAGTGCATCAATATTAACTTCCTTTTTATTGATGTTTGTTTGGAAATATTTAGCCACCAATGTGAAGAGCTAACTCACTGAAAAAGACCCTGATGCTGGGAAAGACTGAGGACAGGAAGAGAAGGGGGCGACAAAGGATGAGATGGTTGAATGGCATCACCGACTCAATGGGCATGAGTTTGAGCATACTCCGGGAGAGAGTGAAGGACAGGGAAGCCTGGTGCGGTGCAGTCCATAGGGTTGCCAACAGTTAGACACAGTGAGTGACTGAGCATGCACACACACACAGACACACACAGAACAAGTATATCCAGAGGGCCTATTATTCTAGGCTTGGATTTTTTAAACTAATTTCCACAGAAAGGAGTTTTCTTCTCTTTCCAACTTCTTCAGTTTACTTGCAGCAGCAAGAAAGGTCAGATGATAGTTTGAGGGCAAGTTGTGTACAAAACCAAGAGTAAAGAGAAAAGCAGACTGTGGTCAAGAGTCATTTAGCAAAAGGATAAACAGAACTCATGCTTCCTTAAGCTGTAGTTTGTTTTTTTTTTTTTAATAATAATCACACTGGGTCATCCTGAAAATGTTAACTTATGTTCCACAAAGAGAATATTTTCCCTGTAGCTCCCCCTTAGTATCAGGCATGGTGGGATATATCTATAGATATAGACATAGCTACATAAATGAATATAGATACAGATATATATCCATTGAAAGTTCATGACAAACTAAAAAAGTAGCTATTTTTACACTTAATTTGTGGAAGAGGAATATAAGCTTGAGGGAGGTAAATACTTTCTCCAAGGTTATAGAGTTATTAATAAATAGAAAAGTCAAGGATATTTCCCAGAATCTGTGAAATTTTTAATGCACTAAGTTATTGCTTTAGAAATCAGAGCGAAATGTGATATATTTTGAAAAGAATGAAGACTTTAATGCCTTTTGATTTCCAAATAGTTAAGGTTTTACTATTTTACATCTAGAGCACTTCTATATTCTTAATTCAGATGTTATGCATTTCCACCTTCACCTTTTTTTCCCCATTTTATTTATTTTTTTTACTTTACAATATTGTATTGATTTTGCCATACATTGACATGAATCTGCCATGGGTGTACGTGTGTTCCCCATCCTGAGACCCCTCCCACCTCGCTACCCATCCTATCCCTCAGGATCATCCCAGCGCACCAGCCCCGAGCATCCTGTATCATGCATCGAACCTGGACTGGTGATTCATTTCACATATGATAATTTACATGATTCAATGCCATTCTCCCATACCACCCCCCCTCCCTTCGCCCTCTCCCACAGAGTCCAAAAGACTGTTCTATACATCTGTGTCTCTTTTGCTGTCTCGCATATACGGTTAGTGTTAGCATCTTTCTAAATTCCATATATATGCATTAGTATGCTGTATTGGTGTTTTTCTTTCTGGCTTACTTCACTCTGTATAATAGGCTCCAGTTTCATCCACTTCATTAGAACTGATTCAAATGTATTCTTTTTAAGGCTGACTAATATTCCATCGTGTATATACTCTCACTGTTTGCAGATGACATGATCCTCTACATAGAAAACCTTAAAGACTCCACCAAAAAATTAATAGAGCTAATCAATGAATATAGTAAAGTTGTAGGATATAAAATCAACACACAGAAATCCCTTGCATTCCTATACACTAACAATGAGAAAACAGAAAGAGAAATTAAGGAAACAATTCCTTTCACCATTGCAATGAAAAGAATAAAATACTTAGGAATAAATCTACCTAAAGAAACAAAAGACCTATATATAGAAAACTATAAAACACTGGTGAAAGAAATCAAAGAGGACACAAATAGATGGAGAAATATACCGTGTTCATGGATTGGAAGAACCAATATAGTGAAAATGAGTATACTACTCAAAGCAATCTATAGATTCAATGCAATCCCTATCAAGCTACCAACGGTATTTTTCACAGAGCTAGAACAAATAATTTCACAATTTGTATGGAAATACAAAAAACCTTGAATAGCCAAAGCAATCTCGAGAAAGAAGAATGGAACTAGTGGAATCAACCTGCCTGACTTCAGGCTCTATTACAAAGCCACAGTTATCAAGACAGTATGGTACTGGCACAAAGATAGAAATATAGATCAATGGAGCAAAATAGAAATCCCAGAGATAAATCCACACACCTATGGACACCTTATCTTCACCAAAGGAGGCAAGAATATACAATGGAGAAAAGACAATCTCTTTCACAATTGGTGCTGGGAAAAAATGGTGATTCACTTGTAAAAGAATGAAACTAGAACACTTTCTAACACCATACACAAAAATAAACTCAAAATGGATTAAAGATCTAAATGTAAGACCAGAAACTATAAAACTCCTAGAGGAAAACAAAGGCAAAACACTCTCTGACATAAACCACAGCAGGATCCTCTATGACCCACCTCCCAGAATATTGGAAATAAAAGCAAAAATAAACAAATGGGACCTAATTAAAGTTAAAAGCTTCTGCACAACAAAGGAAACTATAAGCAAGGTGAAATGACAGCCACCTTCACCTTTTAAGTTCACCTCCTAGTTTTATGTTTTGTTTTTTCTTAAGGGAACTAAGAATATTTTATGATTATTCTTGTGTCAGTTCCACTCTTCATCTATGACCCTGATACCATTTCACTCTCAGTTGGTAGCCCTCTGGGGTTCCTGAATCACTGTCTGTCCCCTACTCTGCTGACCCTTCTGCACAGATGTCTAGAGAAAGACAACTTTGGCGCAATCCACACTGGGCTTTATATCCTATTCCTCTGTTCTCTGCTGTATCACTGTTGAGCCTTTACTTATTTTCACTGCCTAAAACAGTGATAACAAAAATCATTACTGATAAGGCTTTGTATTAATTAAACAATAATTTAAAGTGCCTAGTACAGTACCTGATTAATAGTATATGTTCAGTAAAAGTTCTTATTAGTATTAGCATGTGACCTTTTGCTTAAATTTGCAGGAAATGAAAGGTGGCTACATTGTGTATATAAAGTGTGTAGTTGTTCAGTCATGTCTGACACTTTGCGACCACACAGACTGTAGCCTACCAGGCTTCTCTGTCCATAGGATTTTTCAGGCAATAGTACTGGAGTGGATTGCCATTTCCTTCTCCAGGGGATCTTCCCAACCCAGGGCTTGAACCTGGGTCTCCCACATTGTAGCCAGATGCTTTACCATCTGAGCCACCAGGAAATGAAAGGTGGCTACATTATGAATATACTAATAATTTATTTAAAGACTAAATTTGTAATATTGAATTACGTTGACCATACAGTCCCTGAAATGGTTTCTTTGGCTAAATTTTGTTGAGGATTTTTCATAGTTTCAAAGTCTACACTATATTGCTAGGTTCTTACCTCCTACCAATTATGTTCAGTCTTTTCTATTCTTTATCTCCAAATTTTTAAAAAATTTTACCTAAAGAACAATTTATCTCTTTTGTTTCTTGTCTCTGAATATTCTCTCTCTCAGAGCTAAATGTTCTAGTCACAAATAGATTATTAGGTCTTTCTCGAAGCAAAGAGTCATCCTTAAAGGAAACTCAGTACCAGCTATTAAAATATGTGTGTACATATTTAAAACATGACAATGTGTACACACATTTTTACTCACCTCCTCTTCCTTTCTTTATACAATAATTGCTTATAAAATTATAACTATTTTGTAAGATTTCTAGCCAAGAGACTTAAACACATAACCATTGTTATTTTATCCTTCAAATAACCATGAAAATTTCTCCTTAATTATTTTTATTTATATAAACATGTTTTTTTGGGGGGGATTGAAGGTGCTGAATAACTCCTATTCTAGAGCAAAGTGCCATGTGTCAAGCTGTAGATCAAGGCCACCTAACATTTGTTCTTAGTAGAAATATGAACTTAAATACCAAGGGAGAAGCAGTGGAAGGCTAACCTCATGGCTTACATGTTTAAAGCACAAAAAGCTAAGAATAAAACATAAAAATATTGCCTCTTAATGGAAAAGCATGTAGTTATTGGTCAGATAAAATTCTATACGCAAAAGGTATTTGGTGAATTTAGTTACTCCGAAACTCATCCAAAATGAGAATTTTTTGTATGCATTAAAAAGTTTTTTTTTTCAAAATGAAAATTTCTAGTATTGTACTAAACTCTAACATGAGAAAACCAGAGACCTCATGAAAGAAAATCAATTAGACACAAAAAGTCTAGGTTAATTTTCTCCTCTGCTCCTTTTCATACTTTACGAAAGCAATGGAAAATGAGACTCTAAGCTGTGCTATGTGTTTTTCCTTTGCAGTGTACAGAGCAGATAATGACCTGGAAACACAACTAAGCCTGGAAACATAGCCTGCTTGTGAAAGGACCACTGACTTCTGATTGTATGAATCCATGTGAACCTAGTGATGAGTCTCTGAAGAATTCTATATATTCACATTTTCACTATTTTTCCAATCATTAAAACATATTTTAGGAGAAAATATATTACAGTGAAGTGTAAAATACACTTTTTTCTTTTATTTTTCATAATCTTGTTTTTAGTATAATTTTAACAAGGAAGCCAGACTTCCTCCTGTGTCTGTTTAGTAATCCAAAAGCTCTGAGAGCTGAAAACTTTCTTTAAACCATAAGAGTTTAAGTTGTTTTAATTCATATTCTAATTTCTAAACTGTAAATATTATCTTTAGAAATAACTGGTGTATGTTTTGTGCTAATCTGGCAATGAATCTGCAAGTCTAATTGAATGAAAAATGTTGGCATGAGTTACTTTTCCCACTCATACCTGCCAACACTCCCAGGTCTGTAACTTTCCTTCACCCTTTTGCTGGTGAATTTGCAATATGGTTCTGCTTTGACATCTAAACTAAATACTGATAGTCCAAGTATTTTGCTTTTAATGAATTTTACAATTTTTACTTCTCTTTGCAATGGTGTCTCATATTAAGTATGATGGTCTAGTTGCCATCATCTACTATTGCTCTCTAGATCATGCTTTGAATTCAAGCCAGAGCTACTGGAGTGAGTGAATGTGTCTAGCATCCTTATGTCCATTCCAATAGAGACAAAATGGACACTAGGCAGAAGAGGAGTTACCTACTATAAGATTTTCTACCAAATCCTAGGAAAAAAAAGTTCTGTTTGAGTGCTTTTATTAAAAACTTTAAAAGCATTTAGACCACAAGTGTTATCAGGGAAGACAATATTTTGCCTATATATTAGATACAATACTTTATATAAATTAGAATAACTTAATCAGGATTCATGCCATGAAACATTTAAACATTCAGTATTTAATCATCATAATAACTATTCATTGACAGATAAATTCCTAGGGGTCATCATTCTATTAAACTTCAGTTTAGAGTTTCTTTCCCAAGTGCAATTGGAACCCAGAAAATAGAGGTGCCAGAAATATTTATATTTTGTTATTGTTTTATATAAAAGTGGAACAACTCATTATGACAATGCCACTTTAAAACTTCAAACAGGACATCATTCTTTTTGAAAACTACCACACAAAAGATATTTATAGATTAAAATCAGAATTTCTAAGGGAAGAACATTACTATTACATTTCTATTGATACTGCTATTTAATGCTTATTACTCAGGTATAATCATGTGGTATTATATTATCATACATAATTAATTTCAGACTGAATAAATTACTTATTGGGTTTTCATATTATCTAAACAATTGTAGGGCAAGATTAAATCAGTTCATGTTATTTTTTTAAAAAGTTTTATTTCACAATGCATCTCTGATCTTCATGTTTTCATATGTTTTAAAAGAAGACAATTTTTTTTCTCAATGGGTTATGTGTGGATCAGTGGATAGAGAATTCTGGTTTTGGTTAAGCAGTTTTTTAACAGTTTCATTGTTGTTGTTGTTCAGTTGCCCAGTTGTGTCTGACTCTTTGTGACCCCACAGATTGCCACACGACAGGCTTCCCTGTCCCCCACCGTCCCCCAGAGTTTGACAAGTTCATGTTCATTGCGTCATTGATGCCGTCCAGCCATCTCATCCTCTGACGCCCTCTTCTCCTTCTGCCCTCAATCTTTCCCAGCATCAGGGACTTTTCCAACATCATCTGTTCACATCAGATGACCAAAATACTGGCGCTTCAACTTCAGCATCAGTCTCTTGATGAGGGTGAAGGAGGAGAGTGAAAGAGCTGGCTTAAAACTAAATATTAAAAAAACTAAGATCATGGCAATTGGCCCCATTATCACATGACAAATAGAAAGGGAAAAGGTGGAAGTAGTGACAGATTTCCTCTTGGGCTCCAAAATCACTGCGGACTGTGACTGCAGCCATGAAATCAGAAGATGATTGCTTCTTGACAGGAAAGCAATGACAAACTTAGTGTGTTGAAAAGCAAAGACATTGTTCTGCTGACAAAGGTCCATATCATCAAGTCTTCCCAGTGGTCACATATGGTTATGAGAGCTGGACCATAAAGAAGGCAGAATGCCAAAGAATTGATGCCTTCAAACCGTGGTGCTGGAGAAGACTCCTGAAAGTCCCTTGAACAGCAAGGAGATTAAGCCAGTGGATCTTAAGGGAGATCAACCCTGAATATTCACTGGAAGGACTGATTTGAAGCTGAAGCTCCAGTATTTTGGTCATCTGATGTGAACAGATGACTCATTGGAAAAGTCCCTGATGCTGGGAAAGATTGAGCGCAGGTGAAGAGGGTGTTAGAGGATGAGATGGCTGGACAGCATCACTGATGCAATGAACATGAACTTGGGCAATCTCTGGGAGAAGGTGAGGGACAGGGAAACCTGGTGTGCTGCAGTCCAAGAGGTCACAAAGAGTAGGACATGACTGGCCGACTGAACAACAACAACATTATATGAAAGCAATATTATGTTTTCTAGAATTTTGATAAGAATTTAAGATAATATATGTAATATGTCTATCATTATTAGTTTTTGTTTTGTTCTATTTTAAACTATCAGTTTTCAAATTCAGTGATACTTTGGGAAAATCCATTTATCATTAACTGGCTATGGTTCCAGCAAGTTGCTTAGCCTTGCCAGGAAAAGTTCCTGAATCCATAAAATAAAAATATAAAACCAGATTGCCTACACTTTATAGCTCAAAGGCTCTAATCAAAATTTCTGTAAATTAATTCATTTATTCAAATGTCCAGCTTAGACTCCTACAGTGACTAGTCTTAGCTAAGTTTTCTGAGGTACCTAGGAAATATTTAATGCTATATTCTTAGTAAAGATGTACAAGTAAGCCCACCACACACTGCAAGAGTGTGGCTTGAACCCTTAAAAAATTAAATCAGTCATTTTTTTAACTCAGCTATCATCAGTAATAGTATTATACTGAGGAAAACATACCATTAAAATTAATTACACTAACTTTTTAAAAATGTTGAGCTTCTATTGTGTATTTATTTGCCTTTACTTTTAAAAAAATTAGTTTATTTATTTTAATTGGAGGCTAATTACTTTACAATATTGTGGTGGTTTTTGCCATACATTGACATGAATCAGCCATGGGTGTACAATTGTCCCTGATCCTGAACCCCCCTTCCCCCTCCTCCCCATCTCATCCCTCAGGGCTGCCCCAGTGCACTGGCTTTGAGGCCCATGTTTCATGCATTGAACTTGGATTGGTGATCTATTTCTCATATGGTAATATACATATTTCAATTCTATTCTCTCATATCATGCCACCCTCGCCTTCTCCCACAGAGTCCAAAAGTCTGTTCTTTATATCTGTGTCTCTTTTACTTTTTGATTTTATTTTTTTATTGAATTATAGTCAATCTACAATATTTTAGGTATACAGCAGAGCGACTCAGCCATATATAGCCATATATATATATATATATATACACACACATGCATATATATATTCTTTATCAGATTCTCTTCCATTATAGGCCACCACAAGATACTGAATACAATTCCCTGTGCCAAACAGTAGCTCCCTGTCGTTAATCAGTTCTGTATACTGCAATGAGTATCTGCCAGTCTCTAATTTTAAATTTTTTAAAAAATTTATTTTTAATTGGAGGATAATTACTTTACAATATTGTGATTGTTTCTGCCATACATCAACATGAATCAGCCACAAGCATACACATGGCCCCTCCCTCTTAAACCTCCCTCCCACCTCACTCCTCATCCCACTCCTCTAGGTTGCCACAGAGCACCAGCTTTGGGTTCCTTGCATCACACAGCAAATTCCCACTGGCTATCTATTTTACATATGGTAGTGTAGGTATATCAGTACTAATCTCTCAAGTCATCCCACCCTCTCCCTCCCCACTGTGACCAAAAGTCTGTTGCCTATGTCTGCTTCTCCTTAGCTGCCCTACAAATAGGACCATCAGTACCATCTTTCTAGATTCCACACATGTGCACTAATATACAGTATTTGTCTTTCCCACTCTGACTTGCTTCACTCCATATAATAGGCTCTAGGTTCATCCACCTCATTAGAACTGATTCACATGTACTCCTATTTATAGCTGAGTAATATTCTGTCATGTATATGTACCACAACTTCTTTACGCATTCATCTGTCAATGGACATCTAGACTGCTTCCACGTCCTAGCATTGTCAAGAGCTCTACAGTGAACATTGGGGTACATGTGCTTTTCTCAATTACAGTTGAGGGTATATGCCCAGTAGTGAGATTGCTGGGTCATATGGTAGTTTTACTCCTAGCTTTTTAAAGGAATTTTCATAGTGTTCTCCATAGTGGCTGTATTAATTTGCATGCCCAACAACAGTACAAAAGGATTCCCTTTTCTCCACACCCTCTCCAGCATTTATTGTTTGTAGACATTTTGATGATGGCCATTCTGACTGGTATGAGATGATATGTCATTGTAGTTTTGATTTGTACATTAAAATATTTTTACATGAAAAGTAAGATCTTTTTCATTCACCCCAACATTAGTATTACTGCTTGACAAAGTTCTGGGTCCTGGATTAATTTAGTATATGGGAAATCCCATAACTATTCTAGTTCCCCGAGGTTCCATTTAATTCATAGTGGAAGTCTTAATATAAAGGAATTTTTAAGACCTTGTGGAACTATTTTCATTAGAAAATATAATTTTTTTAATTTCAACTTCTGGTGTGGTATCCAATCCAATTTAATTATTATAATTTGATGACATATTGTTAATGAGAGTCTCATAAAATGAAAGGGTTAACCTTTAAAGTAAGTGAGCTATGTTTTTTCCCTCTATATTTTAATTAGGTCATGGCATAAAATATTTGTTTCCTAATTAGTAAATTTTAAAAATTCTGCTAGTGACTTCCTTATTTGTTTTGTCTGTGGATATAAATAAAACAAAATGATAAAAATTGAGGCTGACACATCATGTTAAATCTGGTCCAAAACTATAATTTTTTAATCTATTAAATGACTACCATACAAATTTAAACTTTTTTTGTTCTAGTTCAGTGAAAAAAGCCACTGGTAATTTGATAGGAATTGTACTGAATCTGTAGACTGCCTTGGGCAGTACAGACATTATAACAATATTGATTCTTCCAATCCAAGAACACAGTATATCTTTCCACCTGCTTGTGTCTTTAGTATTTCACCAATGTCTTATAGTTTTCAAAGCACAGGGCTTTTGCCTCCTTCAGCAAATTTATTCCTAGATATTTTGTTCTTTTTGATGTGATGGTTCCCTTAAACATGATTGTTCCCTTATTTCTAATTTTGATCTTTCATCACTTGTATACAGAAATACAACAGATTTCTGTGCATTAATTTTGCATCCTGCAACTTTATCAAATTCATTGATCAATTCTAGTAGACTTCAAGTAGCCAAAACAAACTTGAGAAGGAAAACAAAGCTGGAGAATCAGGCTTCCTGTCTTCAGACTATGCTACAAAACTATAGTAATCAAAACAGTATGATACTGGCACACAAACAGAAATATAGATCAATGGGACAGGATAGAAAGCCCAGAAATAAACCCATGCACTGACGATCAGTTAATACATGACAAATGAGACAAAAATATACACTGGAGAAAAGGCAGTCTCTTACATAAATAGTGCTAGAAAACTGGACAGCTGCATATAAAGAATGAAACCAGGACATTCTCTAGCACCATATACAAAAATAAACTTAAAATGGATTAAATACCTAAATGTAAGACCAGATACTATAAAAGTTCTAGAGGAAAACATAAGTAGAATACTCCTTAACATAAATCGTAGCAATGTCTTTTTGGATCAGTCTCCTGGAACAATGGAAATAAAACAAAAATAAACAAATGTGACCTAATTAAGCCTGAAAGATTTTGCAAAGAAAAGGAAGCCATAAACAAAATGAAAAGACAACCTTTAAAATGGGATAAAATTGATGCAAATAATGCAACAGACAAGGGATTAATTTCCAAAATATATAAACATCTCATATAGCTCAGTATATTAAAAAAAATAAATAAAAATGGGCAGAAGATCTAAACAGATATTTCTCCAAAGAAGACATACAGATGGCCAAGAGGCACATGAAAAACTGCTCAATATCACTAATTATTAGAGAAATGCAAATCATAACTGCAATGAGATATCACTTCACTCTGGTCAGAAAGATCATCAATAAAAAATCTACAAATAATAAATGATGCAGAGGGTATGGAGAATAAGGAATCCTCCTATGCTTTTGGTGGGAATGTAAATTGGTATGGATATGAGGGAGAACAAGATGGAGATTCCTTCAAAAACTGAAGTAGAGCTACCATATGAGCCAACAGTCCCACTGCTGTGCGGGCGCGCACACACACACACACACACACACACACATATATATATATGGAGAAAACTATAAAAAGAATCTATTTTGTCTTTGAAACAACATGTGTGTACCTGAAGAAGATTATGCTAAATGAAATCAATCAGAGACAAATACTATTATGATATCACTTATATGTGGAATCTAAAACATACAACAAACTAGTAACTGTATCAAAAAAGAAACAGATGCAGATAAAGAGAACACACTAGTGATTACTAGTGTGAAGAGCAAAGACGAGAAGGGCAATACACTGATAGAGGATTAAGAGACATAAAGAACTATGTATAAAATAAGATGCAAGAATATACTGTACAACAGAGGGAATACAGCCAATATTAATAATAACGATAAATGGAGAATAACCTTTAAAAATTGTGAATCATTGTGAATCACTGTATTATACACTTGTAAATATAATATAGTTGTACAACAACTATGCTTCAATAAAAAAGGCATTCTATTAAAAAATAAATGGATGGATTGATAAGTAAATGGATGGATGGATGGATGGATAAAGAAAAGATGGAAAGTGCATTTAGTGCAAAAGATGGAAAGTAAAGTCATGAATCAAATTTTCCTGACTTTGCCAATTGGAGTGGTGCCTGACTTCCTTGGCTTCTAGTATCAAAGTGATGGTTGAGTCTCAGTTCCTCCATCCCTTCTCTTATCTTCCCTTCCTTTCCTTTCTTTATCCCTCAATCTTACCTTTTGTGATCTTTTTATTTTCTTTCCTAAAACTTCTTCATGAAACACAGTTTATGTGATAAGATCATATCCCACTAATCTAAATGGAGTCTTCTAACCCTGATTGAAGACTTTATGACTGAGACTTTATGACATGTTACTTAAATCAAACATGATTATGCTGTCATACTTGCATTTTCCCAACATTTTCTAAATTTTCTGCTTTTTCTTAAAAAAAAAGAAAACAAAACTGACCGGGTCAAGGTTTCCCAGTTTTTTAATACAGTATCCATTTGTTACAAAAGACTTCACTCTGTACTTTAATGTTTTTATTTCAAAATAAATAAATAGATTAAAATCACATCAATGGTTAAAATTACATTTTAGATCTTTTTTACAGACAACTGATATATCTCCCATGCTTTCATCTTGAAGTCGAGTATTTCCTGTAAGGAGTATAAACTCCACATCAAAAGTCCCCAAGTAATTTGTGAGGTCCTGCAGTATCATTTAAACGATGTAATCCATTGTTCTTCTAACCACCTCCCCACTCAAGCTTTTTAGTTATAAGAGAAGCTTGACTATTCATTTTGTACTCCAAAGGTTTCTAAAATAGATACTCTATAATTAAAGTCTAGCAGGTAATGATTTCCCCACATCAATCTTCTCTAGGGATAGTTCCTCCCAGTAGGAGTTGACTATCAGCAACTATGTCTGAACTACCTAACACTGTGCTTGAAGCTGTAGCTTAATGACTTATGTCTGGACATCTATCTCAGAGGAAAGCTCTTATACTCAGCATCTATTTGATCCCTCATTTTATTCTAATCTATACTCAGAAGGCTATCCCTAACACCTCCCCTCAACCAGTCTAAAGTGTTCTCATTTGTCATCTCTCTTTTTCCACTTACCCTGTTTTATTTTCTACCACATACACACACACACACACACACACACACACACACATGTATGCTGCTGCTGCTGCTGCTGCTAAGTCGCTTCAGTCGTGTCCGACTCTGTACAACCCCATAGACGGCAGCCCACCAAGCTCCCCTGTCTCTGGGATTCTCCAGGCAAGAATACTGGAGTGGGTTGCCATTTCCTTCTCCAATGCATGAAAGTGAAAAATGAAAGTGAAATTGCTCAGTTGTGTTTGACTTTTCACGACCCCATGGACTGCAGCCTGCCAGGCCCCTCCATCCATGGGATTTTCCAGGCAAGAGTACTGGAGTGTCGTGCCATTGCCTTCTCCATGTATATGTATCAGATCAGATCAGATCAGTCGCTCAGTCACGTCCAACTCTTTGCGACCCCATGAATTGCAGCACGCCAGGCCTCCCTGTCCATCACCAAATCGGGGAGTTCACTGAGACTCACGTCCATCGAGTCAGTGATGCCATCCAGCCATCTCATCCTCTGTCGTCCCTTTCTCCTCCTGCCCCCAATCCCTCCCAGCATCAGAGTCTTTTCCAATGAGTCAACTCTTTGCATGAGGTGACCAAAGTACTGGAGTTTCAGCTTTAGCATCATTTCTTCCAAAGAAATCCCAGAACTGATCTCCTTCAGAACGGACTGGTTGGATCTCCTTGCAGTCCAAGGGACTCTCAAGAGTCTTCTCCAACACCACAGTTCAAAAACATCAATTCTTCGGCGCTCATCCCTCTTCACAGTCCAACTCTCACATCCATACATGACCACAGGAAAAACCATAGCCTTGACTAGACAGACCTTTGTTGGCAAAGTAATGTCTCTGCTTTTGAATATACTATCTAGGTTGGTCATAACTTTCCTTCCAAGGAGTAAGCATCTTTTAATTTCATGGCTGTAGTCACCATCTGTAGTGATTTTGCAGCTCAGAAAAATAAAGTCTGACACTGTGTCCACTGTTTCTCCATCTATTTCCCATGAAGTGATGGGACCGGATGCCATGATCTTAGTTTTCTGAATGTTGAGCTTTAAGCCAACTTTTTCACTCTCCACTTTCACTTTCATCAAGAGGCTTTTGAGTTCCTCTTCACTTTCTGCCATAAGGGTGGTGTCATCTGCATATCTGAGGTTATTGATATTTCTCCCAGCAAATATTCATGGCCTAGGCTGAGCGCCGAAGAATTGAT
>NW_011494790.1:2346383-2360248 GCF_000754665.1 Bison bison bison
TTCTGAAGGAGATCAGCCCTGGGATTTCTTTGCAAGGAATGATGCTAAAGCTGAAACTCCAGTACTTTGGCCACCTCATGCAAAGAGTTGACTCATTGGAAAAGACTGATGCTGGGAGGGATTGGGGGCAGGAGGAGAAGGGGATGATAGAGGATGAGATGGCTGGATGGCATCACTGACTCGATGGACGTGAGTCTGAGTGAATTCCGGGAGTTGCTGATGGACAGGGAGGCCTGGCGTGCTGCGATTCACAGGGTCGCAAAGAGTCAGACACGACTGAGCAACTGAACTGAACTGAACTGATATCATCCATGTATCACTGCTAGAATGTACACATGATGAAAACAGAGACCTTCTGTTTTGGTCATTGCCATTTGCATGAGAGGTAGGAGAGCCAATCTAATTATAAAGTTTTCCTTTACATTCTTTTCCTTCATGTAACTGAGACTGTATTGGAAAGCCCTACCCCATCCTCCAGACTTTGGTCTTAGTTCCTCGTCATGTCTTGCCACCCCCATTTTTCTTTTTATTCTTCTATGATACAGATTAGGCAGGTTTACTTATCTTTCAAAATCTGCTAATTGTATATCTCTTAAATTACTTCATGTTAAAGGCTGTCAGCTTTTGTATGAGGTTTTTATTACTCCAGATAAACTTAATAATTTATCCTTTAAATCTGTCTTTAGGTTTTCCCCATATGCTCCAAAAGAAACTCTTCTGAAACCAATATTTTACCACAATCAGAATAATATATTACATTAAACTAAAATGTATTTCAATTCTATGTAGAAGTTAATTCTGATAACCTGTATTTATTTTGGTCAATAGCAAAAGGGAAAAAACAAATGCAAAAACATACCACCTGAAGGCCGGTAGGGAATGAGAAGTTTAGAACTCCTGCTCTATAGAGAGAAGACTCTAGGTAGAAAACGATCTCAGAGTTTTTGGTTTATTGACTTTCAAAAAGATTTTAAAACAAAATAATATATAAAGAATACTTTTCTTCTATAATTCTAGGTAAAGCCTACAGAATTATCTCAAAAACTCTCAGCTATTGTTAGAGGTCTATATACAGTGAGTTTCTTAAGCTGAATAAGTTATAAGTAATGATATCCTATGGAAGTTAAACCTGTGGTAATGTTGCACTTTTTAGATGGTTTTGCTCCTATTTTTCACTCATTTAACAAAAATCTAGTGACTAAGAATTTATATAATTTTTATTGACTTATGACATTCTATTACATTTTCTTAAGATACAGTGATACCCCAAAGTTATTTTGTTCACTATCTTAATCTGTTGACATACTCCTCTCCCAATTTTGAACCAGTCCATTGTTCCATGTCTGGTTCTAAGCGTTGCTTCTTGACCTGCATACAGGTTCGGCAGGAGGTAGGTAAGGTGGTCTGGTATTTCCATCTCTTTAAGGATTTTCCACAGTTTGTTGTGATCGACACAGGCAAAGGCTTTAGTGTAGTCAACAATGCAGAAGTAGGTGTTTTTCTGGAATTCTCTAGCTTTTTTTAATCTGCGGGGGCTGCAGTAACAAAATACTAAAGACTTGGTGGCTTGAGAAGTGCTTATTTTCTCACAGCTCTGGAGGCTGAAAGGTCATGATGTCACGCCATCATGGTCAGTTTCTGGTGAGGCCTCTCCTTTGGGTTTGAAGGTGGCCACTATTTCACTGTGTCCTCACATGAGCTCTCATTTGTGAGTATACGGAGTGTGAGCAAATGAGCTCTCTGGTGTCTTTTATTATTAAGACACTAAGCCTATTGAGTGACTTCACTTTCAGTTTTCACTTTCATGCATTGGAGAAGGAAATGGCAACCCACTCCAGTGTTCTTGCCTGGAGAAGCCAGGGATGGGGGAGCCTGGTGGGCTGCCGTCTATCGGGTCTCACAGAGTCAGACTTGACTGAAGCGACTTAGCAGAAGCCTATCTTACCAGGGCCCTACCCTTTATGATGTCATTTCAATCTTAAATTGCCTCTTTAAGACTCTATCACCATATACAGTCACATTGGGGATTAGGTCTTCAATTTATAAACTTAGGGGGACACAATCCAGTCCAAGATACTCACACAATGATGTCTTGACTATTAAGTCATATGAAAGAGGTAAAATCTGAACTGGTCTCTAGTCCCTATTTTGTTGTAAACAACAATCCTTCAATTCTTTTTCTGCTATTTCATTTGCATGACACTCCAGTTTAAAAATTCACCTTTGCTCACCATCATTTTGCTTTTCATTTCCTGTATTTATCTTTTTAGTCAAAAACCAGTTGATAACAAATTATGTTTCTCAGTTTGCTATCCCAGGACTACCTTTATCAGAATCACTTTGGGGGCTGCTTAAAATTTGACTCTCCCTTTTCACATAGATTCAGAATCAGAATCTCTGAACATAAAACCCTGTCCCTGACATTTTAAATAATGTCCTGATGTGAACAAAAGTTTGAGAACCACTGACTAGATGGAAACTGCATTATTCATCAAAATAGGAAAGTGGCTTGCACATTAGAGCAGCATTAGCATTTTCCATAAAGTTTGCAGAATTTTAGTAGCTCAATGAATTCATCCCAGAGACAAACATCATTTTCCCCTTCAAAATAGATTCTCTAAGGGAGTGTGTTCTTTATATTATCACTTTTCATAAAGGAGTAGTGTTATTGATAATAGGAAATTAAACCCATCAACAGTAAATATACGCAGACCTTCAAGTCCACACCGGTCTCATTTTCCCACCTAACAAACGAATGTGTATAAATGCCTATCAAGCAAACCAGATGCTGTTCCAAGGAAACATCAAAATAATTATAAGGAGCCATGAGCACCTGTGCTCAATACTGTGCTGTCAGAGCTTTAAAATCTAAGATTGTATTTAATGGATTTGAGCATTAAGACTTCTTGAAGTGAATTTGTTGAAAAATACTTTCTTTCTGTGCTTTAAGTTCAGAAGCTGGTGAACCAAGGAGACATTAAAAAGATCCAAGCTCAAAAGTGAAAATTTCATCAACTCAGCCATCTTTAATAAACTACTCCATCTTTAAACCAGTCACGATATTTAATTTACTTGCTCTATCTCTCAAAATCTGCGTGTTTTAATTCTGATAAATGAGCAAAAAAATTACCTCATGGGTATTCAACAATGAAACAGAAGAGTGTATATGGAGTTTGGGGAGTGTATATGGAGCCTATAAAGCCATCATTACTGGGATGGGATTGACATAGTTGGATGGGTTATAATGAACTATGTGGTGTGTATGAGGCTTAAATAAATAGGTGGGGATTATACAGGTGGAGGAAAGAACAAAAGGCACGTGTTATGATGTCAACAGAATGAGATCATGTGTTAATTTAAAATATTTTTGTTTTGGACATTTTGAAATTTTTAATTCTTAATTCAGAGTCCCAAATATTTTCTAAAAATAAATAACTTCTATTTCAAGTTGCATGAATAGACATAACCTGTATATATCAGTCTGCATAACAACACTCTGTATATTAATTAAGCAAACAACTACCAAGACCTTGAATCCACTTATCTTTTGCTCTTTTTCTATCACTTGAAAACAATTAACATCCATTTACAGGGAATTTCCTCATTCTTTTAAAGCTGCACAGTATTCCACTGTGTATAAAAGTTTATTCAGTCACTCTCCTACATATGGGCATTTAGAGTGTTGCCAGTATTTCTGGAAATTACTGATAGTTTCAATATACACAGATTTTGATTAATTTTTGTGAAATCTTCCATGTGCTCCTGAGACAATGTATATTCTCTACTATTAGAGTGTAAATTTTAACCTACACCTATGAGATGCACCTTATTTTCTTAATGTCTTTCGGGAACCTAAGTTTTCCTCCCTTCCTTCTCTTTACCATTTTATGCAAGATCTGTTGTATTTAATACATATCCATACATCTACATTTATGTGTATATCTTTCACAAAAATCTTTATTTTTCTCTCTTGCTTGTTTTCTTCTTTGCCACTTAGTCACCAGAGGGTAATTATCCCTGTCTTTTTATCCTCTTCTCCCTCAGAAGCATTGCCTTGTTGAGACTGACACTTTGAGACCCTTTGACTTTTATGTCCCTTCCATATAGACTGTTATCTGGTTTACAAAGATTCTCATGTTGAATTTTTTTCTTTGTGAGAGTGACTTTAGTTCCTCTCTTTTCTACATAGGTTTTCTGGACCCACTTAACTCTTCAAAAGAGCTTGAAGCAAAAAATAGCTCTACTAGAAATTGGTGTTTACTTTTCTAGATAGAGGCGATTTGAAGTTTGCTTTCTCTCTTCTATTTATACTTAAGGTGTAATATTTGGAAGAGAGCTATACAGTTTCTATTTCCTCAGCTAATCACCAAATAAAATTTAAAGGGCTCTTATCAAAAGTATGTCTCTACTTTGGAAATATTGCTACTTAGAATTTTTAATCATAATTTAACCTCAAAAATCAATTGAGATAACATCTGGATCATGATAATAACATTTTACCCTTTGGTGCAAGGAAAATGATTTTCTAAAAGAAGGTAGCTTGCCTGATGGCTCAGAAGATAAAGAATTGCCTGCAATGAAGGAAACACAGGAGATGTGAGTTCAGTAGGAAATGGCAACCCACTCCAGTATCCTTGTCTGGAAAATTCCATGGACAGAGGAGCTTGGTGAGCTATATAGTCCATGGGGTTGCAAAGAGTTGGACATGACTAAGCATGCACTCATGCAGAGAAGGCAGACATTCATCTAGATCATTTGAAAGCATTTTCAGTTCATTAAAATGAAAGAATAGAAGAAACTGGATGTATGGAGGCAAGAATATCATTTATTTTTTAATACTCTGAGTTATCTTCTGGTTGGTAAGTTGGAAATTTTTGTGGAATTTGGACTCTGAGATTAGTTTCAAGGTTAAAGCACATGAGCTCAAGCAGCTTAATTCATAATGTGTTCCTTTCCACAATGCTATGCTAAGTCACTTCAGTCATGTCTGACTCTGTGTGACCCCAGAGATGGCAGCCCACCAGGCTCCCCCGTCCCTGGGATTCTCCAGGCAAGAACACTGGAGGGGTTGCCATTTCCTTCTCCAATGCAGGAAAGTGAAAAGAGAAAGTGAAGTCGCTCAGTCATGTCCGACTCCTAGCGACCCCATGGACTGCAGCCCACCAGGCTCCTCCATCCATGGGATTTTCCAGGCAAGAGTACTGGAGTGGGGTGCCACTGCCTTCTCCGTCCTTTCCACAAAGACTGAGGGAAATGAAAATCAATAAAAGTTCAGAATGATCTTGTACATTTCTTGACAAATTTCTCTTCATGTTAATAAAGAGTGAGATTGTGATTAATAATGGGATAACCTAGCTAAAAGTTTCCTTGTAATTTATCTAAAATATTTTCCAGAGGAAGTCACACATATAGTTTATCAAGAGAAGAATCTAGTACAAAAATAGATGTTATTTTAAAATAGGTGCATAGTCATTGTTTCACTTTTTGTTGTTTTCTATCTGTGTGTCATCATGGTCACAGAGTTAATAAGATTAAACAGGCTTCTCCAGATTGTCATGTAGTTATAGGAAATTTTGAATGAATATATCAGCAAAATGTCTTTATTGCTGCCAGCAAAGGACACTATTAGATTGCTGATTTCTCTCTGTAACCTCTTCTCAGCTTCAAGAAATTGCTCAACTCACTATTTTTGGATTTTTATAGACTAAGGGCTTCTTTTTCCTGGTTAGCATGATGACACAGTGAGCCTGCTATACACCCACATACCAAGGAGTGGGAAAGCAAAATAGAAAGTGAGACAATTATTTAAATAGGCCAAGTGATCCAAATGAGACTACATAAATACATTCTAATACAATTAAATTAAGTGAATATTTAAACTTAACAGAGGCTGTTTTATCTGAGAAGACTGAAATATTTTCAATTGACAAGTTCAATTGACAAGGATATAAGAAAACTTCAGACTATAAGAGCTCTATTTTCCATATATATTAGTGTACCTGCAAGTCCCCTATATAATAACATTTTAAAGGTGTCAAGATTTAATACCACTATTTCTACATTCCATTTTTTCATGCAATTTCATTTATAGGGACAAGTTCTGTTCTTTTCTTACACCACCACCTCCACCCATTGACCTAACAATGAAACAGAGAATGAGAAAGCAATGTTTTTCTTTGCACGAGTGTGATATGAATAAACTGGTCTATCAGTTTGGAGGTATATTGGTTAAGCTCCCAATGGGAAACAGATGGTGCCCTCAAATAGGTATGCTTCAGAAGAATTTAATGAAAGCACTATTTAAAAAGCTGTTGAAAATATACAGGAAAGCCAAAAAGAAATATAATAGTATCCAGCAATAGCTATTCCTAACAGTAGTTCTGAGAATGAAAGGGGAGGGATTCTGAAAATGATTTTAGCATATGTGAGGGTCCATTAGGCAGGAGTTGTGGCTTTCAAAAGAGAAATGTGGCTACTGTCAAGTCATAGCCCTAGCAGGGATGAAGCCAGAGGAATAAATACCCCTACCTCATTATCCTCCTGCCCTCCCTCATCTTCTGCAGGTGACTGCCATTGGCCAAAGGCAACCAGAAACCAGAGGCAAGGGAGTTGACTGATATTTTCCATATAGCCATCTTCTTCTGCACAAATCAGGATGGGGACTAGTAGAGAGCAGATATAGAAATGTAAAATGGAGAATGTACAGCCAAATAGGAAATAAAAAGAAAGATTTTTTTAAGGCTCAATATTTTTCTCACAATATATTACAAATTTTTAAAATATATATATTTTAATATCAAACATGGATTTGAATCCCAACTCTTTTTCTGTGACCTTGTAAAAGTTACCTCAATGCTGCTAAACCTAAGCTTAAGCATCACTATAATGGAGCAATATCTATATAACAGGATAGTAAAATGGTACTCTTTCTCTCTGTTTCAGCTGAAATACTGAAGACTAAAAACTAAATAAATTCCAGCTATTCCCACATACTAAAGCAAGATCTGTGGCCACCTGATTAGGACTTAGTAAGGAGATGAGTGAAAACTGTTTAGTGACTCCCAGCTCTTCATTAATCTTGAGATATTAATAAACAATTAATAGGAGGAGGCCAGAATTCTCTGGAGTCAAACGTTGGGTGTTCTGTGCATTCTTACTGTTGACTTGAAAAAAAAAAAAGTGCACAATGTAAGAACTGTGAGTTGAATTTATTCCATGTCTCACTAAGGATAATAGCCTGGGAGACAGCTTCTCAGAGAGCTCTGAGAAACTTCTGAAAAGGTAAGGTGGATAGGCAGTATATATGCAGTTTTGGTAAAGGGGTGCATGCAATCAAGTACACATCTCAGTAGAAGACTGCTACTGAGGAACAGGTATCTTAGTGAATCGTTTTAGTGCTTTTCTAAGTATGGGTTGATGCAAGAATTTGGGTTCACAAAAATTTCTCTTGAAAATATTTAACTATATGAAGGCCTGTTCTGCCAGTTTTTCCAGAGCACAGAGTGTCTCATTATTGATTTCAGCCTTTCTGGGTGTATTACGCATCAGCCACTACATACGCTAATGATTTGATTCTTGTAGAACTGGATGGCGGACAACATTATTTTACATTATCCTCCCAATGAAAAGGGTGGATGGCAACATGCTTCCCTCTCATCTTATACCAAGTGGAAGAGGATTCTGAAAGGACACACTCTGATTCCCTGACATGGGCCTCTGGGAGTTTACGTAGCATAGGATCTAGAATGATGAATTACGGGGAGGTCATTTCATGCTCCCCTCAGGTTCTGTTATTTGTTGAATGAACATATGTTCACTGTATTGTTTAGTACCTTTATTTACTTATAGATTTTGATCATGTAAGTCTTCTTTCTCCTTAAATGGATTCATCTTCTTTACCTTTGTTGTTGGTCTTTTCTAGACTGTCCCTAACTCTGCTCTGACTGTCTTGAGGTGGGAGGGCTAGAAGTATACAGTGGGATGCTGATGTTCCCTTCCTTTGCAACCCTGCCCCCCAACCAACCAAATAAAAAACTAAATGCTAAAACCTGGATTGCTCCAGCTGGAGTTTACAATTTGTATGTACTTAGAATGCCTACATGGGTACAAAAGAATTGTGTCTAGTCCAGAAAGAAAGAAAAAGTAATGAAGGAATGAAAATTGATGAGTAGTCAACAAGAGAAAACAAAAAATGCAGCTAAAGAAACCAAAACTTCACCACAATATTATAAAGTAATTAAATAAAAATTTTAAATTAATTTAAAAAAATAAGAAAAGAAAAAGAAACCCACTCTTTCTGCTTCTTCACTTTTCTGAGTTCACTGTAACTAGAAATCATCTCCAAATGCTATTCCATTTCTGTTCTACTCTACTTTGGACATTCTTAGTATTTCCCCATGTTAGAAGTCACTAGTGTAATGATGGGCCATCTCTATATATAAAAATATAAAATATGATATAAAAATAAAAACGTGAAAGGGCAATAAATCTTCAGTGACTGACACACTTAAGAGGAAACACTGACTTTCAGGGGTTGTTAAATGTCACCTGAGTTTGTTACTTAAGCCCAAGGGGCTCAAGACTCCTAGAATTACATCTTTCAATATCACTAAACCTATCAACATTCTTCTTGATTGTCTACTTTTCTATCTGATGTTTTGCTGAAATATTTTTGATAAGTTTAGGATATACTTACATCCAAAACCACTGAATAATGAATATCCCTATATTTTCACAGATAAGTCAGAAGTTAACAAAAACAACAAAAAACACAATGAATTATTTCATTAAATGGGTGACAGACTGATGTGACAAGACAGTCCCAAGAATGGTAATATAAATGCCTCCATTTTAATCAAAGCAGTTGGATCTCAATTTTTATATGTATGATGCAAACGAAAAAATATCACGGATTATATTTTAGTGTTCTCTGCCTTGTCACCGAGCTCCCTAGAAAATTGGAGTTGTTCTACCATGGAATTCTACCTCTGCTTACCCTCTGGTATTCCCTATGTCTCTCAGCACAGGATAATTAAGTAATAATGACATCTCATTGGTGTACTCATTGGAGGCATTTGTTAAGAAAGTGACAAAAGGAAGCTCTCAACTGCTGAGATTTGTACAATTCCACTTATACTATGGATTAAACATCTGATTTAGACCCTTGGCACTAGATTTGGGACACTTGTTAATAATTCTGTTAAATCAAAGTGACAAGGAAGTAAAAACTAACCTAATAAGCAAGTGGATTATTCAAGTCTAATGACACCAACAGCTGTTTGTTGCAATCAGCTAGGAAGTAAATGGAATGAAGAAAAAAATTCAAACAGCTTCTAAAAAGCTTAGAACTAGAAACACAGATTTAGACTTAGCTCCTTGTATATTAGGAGCCAAAGAGTCTGCTACTGGTTATATGGGGAAATATTATATAGATTAATATTGAGTTAATTCAAAAGATGGGCTTTTGTAAATTTTATGAATTTTATAAATTCATAACTAATTTATAAAAAAATGTCACACCAAGATACATCAGATCACTTGATTTTGAGGACAGAGTTGTGCAGTGGATTGTATTTTACAAAGATGGCCAAAGGGATACCTCCTATCCTATATATAGGATATATATGAATTGTGATTCTACTGTTGCCCAGTTAAGATGTAGAATTCACTACCCTCCTCTTCACTGGGCTGTCTTAGTGACTTGGATGAACAATACATTTAAACCAAAGTGATGTTCTGGATTTTTTTGACTATTCAGCTGAAAGCCCTTACAAATGAGCTTTGGACTTCCTCAAAGGGAGAGTTTCCTCCCGCTGGACAAAAAGCTGTATATTGTGCTTGGGGTTCTGGCTGACTCATGATCTTTTCTTCCTGATTGCCTGACTTATGGACTTCAGATTTGTATAGCCAACCTCCACAATTGTATGAGTTATATCTTCTTTTAATAAATCCTCTGTGGCAAAACTTCTGTTTATATTTATATCCATCTCTCTCTCTCTCTCTCTCTCTATATATATATATCTTCATATCTACTTCTACGTTGACAGCTGGGTCTGCATGCCTGGATGAGCCCTGACTGATGCAGAATTTGGTATTGGAAGTGGTTCTAGAGGAACAGAGCATTAAGGATAACTTCTCTGAATTAATTTTAGGTTTTCTGGAATTGGTACTTTAATCTGATTAAATTTAAAAGAAAAATGATTCTATTTGCATTGGTCATGAAGGCACAGGTAGTCTATGGCCTAAAGTGACAGAGGAGTCACTTAAATTGTTGCCTTTGGATATCTGTAATTGAGTACCTACGGAACATGGGGCTCTGGATGAGTATTTTCTACCTTAAGATACTTTGGTCAAAATGGTAAAGGATCTGCTGGCCAATGCAGGAGACAGAAGAGACACAAGTTCAGTCCCTGGGTTGGGAAGATCCTCTGGATAAGGGCATGGAAACCCACTCCAGTATTCTTGCCTGGAGAATCCCATGGACAGAGGAGTCTGGAAGGCTACAGTCCATGGAATCATAGTTGAACATGACTGAAGCGACTTAACATGCAGCACATAAGGAGTATAATAGTGTGTGTTTGTTGCTTTGAACTATGCTGTAGAAAGCAGTGAAAGAAAATGATGACTTCAGGGTCTTTAAATCCCCAGTTGCAACTCTACATAAATGACCTGAAAGCTCTTATAATGTCCCTGTGATGTAATTTGCATAGAGAAGTGGTCAAAATACCCATGACCACTCACCTTGCTATGTCATTTTCTCTGTCTTAACCCACACCTATAGAATCATGGCCAGTTCCTTAAAGTCAGTTGACTAAGGAAGGAAAAACTCAGGCTGGGTTTACAGAAGCTCTGCATGAAATGGAGGCACTGTAGAAAAGTGGAGAGCAGCAGTGGTACAGTAACACTTTGGTTCAGTCTTATAGAGTAATCATGAAGAGGGATCTTCCTAATGGGCAAGGCGAGAGGTCAAGCAGAGCATATGGTTTTTCATTGTGTCTGAAAGGAGAGATGGCCAGAGGGATATCTCTATATTGATTTATTATTGATTGCTCTATTGATGGACTATTGCCAATGGTTTGGCTTGATGGACAGGAACTTTGAAGAAACACAACTGGAAAATTGATGGTAAGAACTGTGAAGGAGGTGTATGAATAGAATTATCTGGATGGGCACAGAATGTGGTGATATTTTTGTCCTGTGTACATGTTTACCATAGGGTAATACTATCAGAGAAGGGTGTAAGTGACCAAGTGGATAGGATGACATGTTATGTGGATACCAGCAAGACCCTTTCCACAGCCACTCCTGCTATTGCTCAATGGGTTCATGAACAGAGACCACATTGAAGGGATGGAAGTCAAGCATGGGTCCAGCAACAAAAACTTGTAGTCACCAAGGCCAACCTGACTACAGACACTGCTGAGTGCCCAAACTGCCAGCAGCAAACACCAACATAGCACCATCTCTCAAGGTGAAGAGCCTGCTACCTTGTGGTAGGTGGAACACTCTGAACTACTTATATCATGCATGGGGCAGCACTTTATTCTTCCTGAAATAGCCATTTGCTCCAAATATAGATTTATATTCCATGCCTGCAGTGCTTCTGCCAAAGCTACCATCCATGGAATTATACAATGCTTTATGCACGCTCATGTTATTTTGCTTCTCTAGTTGAATGAATCCTGACTTATGCATGGTTCAACTTTCATTCCCTCCTTACATTCATATGCAAAGCTACTATTTCCTATATGTTTTCATTAAATGACATTTAGAATACAAGCATTTGCTAAATTATCTAAATCAAGTCGTTAGGCCTCTGACACCCTCCCACCAACACTGGCTGAGTCAAGTGTCAATTTGTTGTAGTTCCCCAGCCTGCATCGACTCGAGCCTGGCAGGCTACAGTTCATGGGGTCACTATGAGTCAGATACAACTGAACGACTTCATTTTCAGTTTTCACTTTCATGCATTGGAGAAGGAAATGGAAACCCACTCCACTATTCTTGCCTGGAGAATCCCAGGGATAGGGGAGCCTGGTGGGCTGCCATCTATGGGGTTCCACAGAGTCGGACATGACTGAAGCAACCTAGCAGCAGCAGCAGGCAGTCAGAAAGCGAAGAGGAGCTAAACAGCCTCTTGATGAAGGCAAAAGAGGAGACAGAAAAAGCTGGTTTAAAACTCAACATTCAAAAAAGCAAAGATCATAGCATCTGGTCCCATCACTTCCTGGAAAATAGATGGGGAAACAATGGAAAACAGATGGGAAACAATGGAAAGAGTGACAGATTTTTATTTTCTTGGGCTCCAAAAATCACTGCAGACAGTGGCTGCAGCCGTGCAGTTAAAAGACGCTTGCTCCTTGGAAGGAAAGCTATAACAAACCTAGACAACATCTTACAAAGTAGAGACATAGCCAACAAAGGTCCATATAGTCAAAGCTATGGTTTTTCCAGTGGTCATGTATGGATGTGAGTGTTGGGCCATAAAGAAGGCTGAGCGCCAAAGAATTGGTATTTGCAGACTGTGGTGTTGGATAAGACTCTCAAGAGTCCCTCGAACTGCAAGGAGATCAAACCAGTCAATCCTAAAGGAAATCAACCCTGAATAGTCACTGGAAGGAATGATGCTAAAGCTGAAGCTCCAGTACTTTGACCACCTAATGCAAAGAGCTGACTCACTGGAAAAAACCCGAAGCTGGGAAAGATTGAAGGCAGGAGGAGTAGGAGGTGACAGAGGCTGAGATGGTTGGATGGCATCACTGACTCAATCAACATGAATTTGAGCAAGCTCCATGAGATAGTGATGGACAGGGAAGCCTGGCCTGCTGCAGTCCATGGGGTTACAACGAGTCAGATACAACTGAGTGATTGAACAAAAACAAGGCAGTCAGAGAAGAAGGTCTCCCCTGCTCCCATCTTTCTTGCAGGATAAGTCCTTCTATTCAACAGTTTATTTTGGTCTTCTTTGCTGTTTGCTGTTACATAGTAGTGCTCTTACACCTTGTTATGGATTGAATAGTGCTCTCCCACCCCCATTTATGTGTTGAAGTCCCTACCCCTGGTTGCTTAGAATGGGACTGCTTTAGGAGATATTCATTGCACAGGTAATTAGTTAAGCAAGATGAGTTCACACTGGAATGGATGAGACTGTAATCCAGTATGACTAGTGTCCTTGACTGTGTATGTACATTTGCGTGCTCAGTTCTGTCTGACTCTCCGTGACTTTGGGGACTGTAGTCCACCTGGCTCCTCTGTTAATGGGATTTCCCAGGCAAGAATACTGGAGTGGGTTGTCATGCCCTCCTCCAGGGGATCTTTCCAACCCAGGAATCAAACCCATGTCTACCCAAGTCTCCTGAATTGCAGGTGAATTCTTTACTACTGAGCCACCAGAGAAGCCCAGTGTTGTCCTTATATAAGGCAAAACTTGGACACAGGCACACACACAGGGGATTCTTTGGTGAGTAGAAGAGTCACCCCAATCTCCACCTTCTTCTTCATATGGTATCCCCCATATGCCTGCCAGTGTCCTTATACAAGGCAAAATATGGATACAGACATGCATGGGGGAACCATATGAAGATGAAGGCAGAGGGAGACACTTCTAAGAACCAGAGACTCCCCAGATTCACCAAGCAAACTACAGGATGCCAGGTGAGAGTAATGATTGTGAGACTCACTCACAATCATCAGGAGGAATCAACCCTTCTGCTGCTGCTAAGTCACTTCAGTCATGTCCAACTCTGTGCGACCCCAGAGACAGCAGCCCACCAGGCTCCCCTGTCCCTGGGATTCTCCAGGCAAGAACACTGGAGTGGGTTGCCATTTCCTTCTCCAATGTATGAAAGTGAATAGTGAAAGTGAAG
>NW_011494790.1:2360348-2360800 GCF_000754665.1 Bison bison bison
TGACTCTTAGCGACCCCATGGACTGCAGCCTATCAGGCTCCTCCACCCATGGGATTTTCCAGGCAAGAGTACTGGAGTGGGATGCCAGTGCCTTCATACTTTCATAATAAGAGTCCTCTTATCCTACATAATTTGACTCTTTGATAAATACGTAGAAAGAGTTTTCTGCCTGAAACACTTCTGACACAGTAAAGAGTCTTGTGTTTTCACAAGACTTTTCATTTTCTTTTTTTTAACCTATGCTACTGTTTTATTTATTTTTTTTTGACTTTTTTAAAAATTTTATTTTATTTTTAAATTTTACATAATTGTATTAGTTTTGCCAAATATCAAAATGAATCTGCCACAGGTATACATGTGTTTCCCATCCTGAATCCTCCTCCCTCCTCCCTCCCCATACCATCCCTCTGGGTCGTCCCAGTGCACTAGCCCCAAGCATCCAGTATTGTGCA
>NW_011494790.1:2361563-2374064 GCF_000754665.1 Bison bison bison
TCTGACAATGAGTGATGTTGAGCATCTTTTCATGTGTTTGTTAGCCATCTGTATGTCTTCTTTGGAGAAATGTCTATTTAGTTCTTTGGCCCATTTTTTGATTGGGTCGTTTATTTTTCTGGAGTTGAGCTGTAGGAGTTGCTTGTATATTTTTGAGATTAGTTGTTTGTCAGTTGCTTCATTTGCTATTATTTTCTCCCATTCTGAAGGCTGTCTTTTCACCTTGCTAATAGTTTCCTTTGATGTGCAGAAGCTTTTAAGGTTAATTAGGTCCCATTTGTTTATTTTTGCTTTTATTTCCAATATTCTGGGAGGTGGGTCATAGAGGATCCTGCTGTGATGTATGTCAGAGAGTGTTTTGCCTATGTTCTCCTCTAGGAGTTTTATAGTTTCTGGTCTTACATTTAGATCTTTAATCCATTTTGAGTTTATTTTTGTGTATGGTGTTAGAAAGTGGTCTAGTTTCATTCTTTTACAAGTGGTTGACCAGATTTCCCAGCACCACTTGTTAAAGAGATTGTCTTTAATCCATTGTATATTCTTGCCTCCTTTGTCAAAGAGATAAATCCACGCACATAAAGACTTTTCATTTTCATATGCCATTTTGCTAGAAAATTTCAGACTTCATCAGAATGAAATGCATGAAATGTGGTTGGATGCAATCTGCATGTAAGGGTGTATTAGGTATGCTACTCTACATAGAGACAGTCTCACTTCTGTATTACTGTTATAGGCTGTGCTCTATAAATAGAAAATTGCTAATAATTTCTATTTAATGTGTTACTCAACCAAAAGGAAGGAAAAGTCTGGTGTACCTATACATTGTATAATTAAGTATATTCCTGTTAAAAGAGAATGTCTGTATTAGCTATTTCAATGAGAGCTGAATCTTCTAATTTGCAATTTAACACAGGAGATCGTTGGACAAAATTTCGTATGTACTTATTTCTGGTTCCATATATTTCAAACATCGTTTCTCCTTCTCTGTCCACATGCTCTAGGACATGTGACAGAAAATGCCTTTGTGTCCCTATGCATTCCTCTGGCCCTGCACTTTTTGCCATGAAACCACAAGAGACAGCATACTGGGTACTAGAAATATTCTTTGACACTATTAAGTATTAGCAAAACAAATGATTATTTAGGAATGGAAGTGATTGTGAACCACTCTAAATATATACCAGAAAGCCACATAAGAAATATTCCCAACTCAACAATTAGTTACAGTGCTCATAATGCCTAATAATGCTCTTAAATATTATCATTTACATATAGCATTTCCTACTGTTTCCAGTTGATTTATAATTACATGTTTTTAATATCCAGTATTTTATTGCATTTGGTGAGTCTATTTTAAAGTTTTTATCTTACATTTTTTAAATTTATTTTTTAATTGGAAAATAATTGCTTTACAATGTTGCATTGGTTTCTGCCATACAACAGTGTGAATCAGCTATAAGGATACACAAACACACACACACACATTCATATATATATATACATACATATACATATATATATATATATATATATATGTCCTCTCTCTTGAGCCTCCATCCCACCATCCCAATATCTCCCCTCTAGGTCATCATGGAGTACCAGTCTGAGCTCCCTGTCTCATATAGCAATTTCCCACTAGCTATCTATTTTATACATGGTAATAATATATTTCAATGCTACTCTCTCAATTAGTCCCACCCTCTCCTTTTCCCTGTGTCCACAAGTCAGATCTCTACATTTGCGCCTCTATTCCTGCCCTGCAAATAGGTTCATCAGTACCATTTTTCTAGAGTTCATATATATACATTAGAAGTTGTGGTACATATATATATATATAAAATGAAATATCACTCAGCCACTAAAAGGAATGAATCTGAGTCAGTTGACTGAGGCAGATGAACCTAGAGCCTGTGATACAGAGCAAAGTAAGCCAGAAAGAAAAATAAACATCATTTATTTATTCATTTTTAAAAAATTAGGACTCCTGTACCTGAACTGAGGATGAACCACTTGTTTACTATTCCTACGCTAGGGGAATGCAAGTTTCCTAGTCCACTTTTTGCCAAATGTGGCATCTTTTAAGAATATCAATTTCATGTGGTTTCTCAGTTCCTGCTCCTCACATTCAGTGGGTGCTGGCCTCCTTTCCTATCCTTGAGCTAGTATTCCTGCTTACTAAGAGTTTGTTAAGTAAGTTTGTTAGTAAGAGTTTGTTACCAAGACCAGTTGCCACACAGCTATCACCACCCTTGTGGCAGCAGATCTAGTGCCATTTTAAAATTAGCTGCTACTATTATTTCCTTCTAGTTTCTGACACACGGTAATTTTTCTTTCTTTCTAGTGAGTCCAGCAATATATTGAAAATAATTTAAAACAATTACTTTTCTTTAGCTAACATTTTTATGAAGTTGTAGCGAAGAGTTTCAGGGTACCCAGGCTGCTATATGTTCAGAACTGAAAGTCAACCAGTCAAACTGGTTTGAACTTTAAACATGTCCATATGTGTATTAATAGATTGGATACACATAATACTATACTAGATATTGCATCAGAAATGTCTCTTGGAAATTAATGCTTCCTAGAGTACTATGTGGGCTTCCCTTGCAGCTCAGTCAGTAAAGAATCTGCCTGCAGTGCAGGAGACCTGGGTTCAGTTCCTGGGTTGGGAAGATTCCCTGGAGAAGGAAATGGCAACCCCTTCCAGTATCCTTGCCTGAAAAATCTCATGGACAGAGGAGCCTGGTGGGCTGCAGTCCATGGGGTCGCAAAGTCGGGCATGACTGAGCGACTAACACTTAGAGTATACTATGCACAAAACAGATTTTCAGTAAGTGCATCAATAAATGCATATTACAAAGTCTTTGCTGAAGATAAATAAGAGCATTAAATTAAATGTTTGGGGGGGGGGGTGCTAAGTATATTTTACTGCATTTAGGCTCAAGTTATTAACTGAGTGTATACCAGGAAGATTTATCATGAGAATTTCCTACCCAGAAAGTGAAGAGAATGATGATCTGGGACGGATGCCCCCAATCAGCCAACTGGATTTTCATGCCATACATAAGCCATTTCTTTCAGGTGGTAAAGAACTACTGGTAACTTTCATATCAAATAGGAGCAGTGACTACCCCCCTTCAGCCATGTGTTAGGGAAGTGGCAAGAAGGGGACGCAGGCTTTAAGATGTCAGTGCAGAAAGTGTCAGCTGCGCAAACACCGTCACTCAGAATTCTACTGGAATGAAGAACCAAGCCTCTCTGGAACATCTCTCCTCTCTTTATAAAACTATAAAGATAACTTGGTTTTCATCTCTCAAGGTTATTTTGTAAAGAGACAAATCAAATTGATCAAATTCAGCCAATACCGATAGAAATGCTTGCTGAGGAGGATTTTTAAAATTGTTTTTCCTTAGGCAGAGAGGAGGAGAAGGAAATGGCAACCCAGTCCAGTGTTCTTGCCTGGAGAATCCCAGGGACGGGGGAGCCTGGTGGGCTGCCGTCTATGGCGTTGCACAGAGTCGGACACGACTGAAGTGACTTAGCAGCAGCAGCAGCAGACAGAGAGGAAATGAATATCTTCTTTGGAGGCAGTAAAACATAAGTAAGATTTAAACAGATTTTAATGCATCCACTTTTGAGTTAATCATATTCTTTATTCCCTGTGCCTTGGAAAATATTTATTGGATGTTTTCCTTTAACTTATTGATCCATGAGTTAAGTATAATGTATATATTTTCATCCATAAGATAGAGAATAGATACAACAAAATCATCAAAGCAATTTTATAAAAAGTTTCCACATTTACTACATTTAAGTGTTTCAAAAATGACTACTGAGATGACGCAGATGGACTTACAAATTAAAAAAGGAAAAGACCAAGAACCCATGTAAAAATGGTCAAAAGACATAAGGAGATATTACACACACACAGGTATTAAACAGCTGCTGCCAAGTCACTTCAGTCGTGTCCGACTCTGTGCGACCCCATGGACTGCAGCCTACCAGGCTTCTCCGTCCATGGGATTCTCCAGGCAAGAACACTGGACTGGGTTGCCATTTCCTTCTCCAATTAAACAGCAATAAGCTGATAAAAAGGGTACTAAACATTTTTAGGATAATGGAAATCAAATTTAAGTCTCAATGGTTTTTTATTCACTAGAATTTAGTTTAAAAGTTAAAAAATCTCAATAGCACCAAATGTTGGAAAATAGCAGCTGGAACCATCATAGATTTTTGGTGAGAGTGTGAAGTGGTGCAACCATTTTGCAGAAGTATTTGCAAGTTCTTCTAAAGTTAAATGACCTGGTAATTCATATGACCCTAAGTAACTGCCCAAAACAAATGAACACATGGCTACAAAAATACCTTAAAATATATATTAGCAAGCTTATTCATAACAAGGAGACAGTGCAGATTCCTATCAGCAAGTGAACAGATAAAGACATTTTGGTATATTCATGCAAAAAATATTACCCAGAAGTAAAAGTAAATTAACTCAACAACATGGCTGAAACTTATAGATATTAAACTGAGCAGCAGAAGCTAAATATAAGATAATACTTTTAAGTTCCAATTATATGAAGTTCTAATAAAAATTGATGTGAGGTGATAAAAGATATAAAGAGGCTGATTCTGAGAGAAAGGGATTGCATGGAAAGTGGTGTGAGTAACTGTCCTGGGATGACGGAGATGTTTTTTTCTTTGTGGGTGGACACAGTCGTCAAAACTGAACAAACTGAACTCTAAAAAATTGGCATCTTCTTGTATTTAAAGTAGACTGCCATTTAAAAAAATCTAAATGGTCTGCCTTCAGAAATTCAGAGTTCCACACCACTGGAAGATTTTGAGCAAAGACAGAGAGATAGAAACACTAAACAACTGGACTAGATACGTGGCTTTTTGACTTCTGAGTGCATTGTATTAACTTAGCTGCTGCTGCTGCTAAGTTGCTTCAGTTGTGTCCAACTCTGTGTGACCCCATAGATGGCAGCCCACCGTGCTCCTGTCTCCCTGGGATTCTCCAGGCAAGAATACTGGAGTGGATTGCCATTTCCTTCTCCAATGCATGCATGCATGCTAAGTCACTTCAGTTGTGTCCGACTCTGTGCGACCTAATGGACAGCAGTCCACCCGGATCCTCTGTCCATGGGATTCTCCAGGCAAGAATACTGGAGTGGGTTGCCAGTTCCTTCTCCTGTATTAACTTAGAGGGTTTGTCAAATATACAGAATCAGTATATCTCCACTCCAGAAATTCATTTAATAAAATGGGACTCAGGTACCTTTATTTTCAGTTGACACCTGCCCCAGAAAATTCTGGAAAAGATGGTTCAGTTATTCATCTATCAATTCATGCAGCAATGAAAGGGCAGTTAGGAAAAACTACCATTCACAATTTTCAATACTTCTGTTTCTCAGTTTAAAGAAGGAAATCGTACTGAGACATACGGATTGATGTGTTCTATGCTGCTGCTACTAAGTCACTTCAGTCGTGTCCGACTCTGTGCGACCCCATAGACGGCAGCCCACCAGGCTCCCCCGTCCCTGGGATTCTCCAGGCAAGAACACTGGAGTGGGTTGCCATTTCCTTCTCCAATGTGTGAAAATGTGTTCTATAAATGGATATATTTCAGTATATTATTATAAAATACATTAAATAAGTATGTTTTATTCATTAATTTCAAGCAAGTCAAATTAATTTTCATCTCTTTTGTTCATCATACCTATTTATTTGGTATTCTTAAGAAAGTTTCATAATCTTCTGTTAATAATGAAGGGATATATGCCAGTTTTTTAGTAAACAACAAACAAAAAAGTGAGTAAACCTGTAAAGACATGCTAAAACTACACAGTCTCAGTTTATTTACAAGAGTGGCTTATGCTATGCATATGCTCATTTGATATCTAGCAGGCTGTATATTTTAATTTCATGCTAATTATTTTAATTTTAGCAGCATTCTCCTGTAAGCACAGAGCCGAAAAAGAAAAAAGGATGAGGGATAAAAAATATTGTTAGTGCTAGTATATATTCTCTTCGTAACTGAGATCTGTTTTGCATACATAATCCCCAGTACAGAGGAAGGGGAGGTTGGCTACCTGGAAGTAACTTGAGCTGTCTTGAAGAAAGGTAGTAGCTGCCAGTTGGACAAGGAGGAAAGTCATTCTGAGCAATGGAAAGAGCAAGCTCAAAGGTATAAGAAAAGGAAAATATTGCTACTGCACTTACTGATTTAGTAAGACGAACGATGTGTTTTGGGAGTGAAGGTGAGGGGGACACTAAAGGAGTTTAAACAAGGAAACAATACAGTAAAAAATTGATGTTATAAATCCCACTCGTGACATTGTGAAGAATAAACTGGAAGGCAGGTGACAGAGATAAGATATGCAGCAGAGAGCTTTATGGCTCAAGTGACAAATGATAAGGGTCTAAGCAAAGGCAGTCCTGTGAAAGGTGAATAGGAGGAAGAAAACTGCAAAGGTTTTTTAGAGATTGAATATGCATCATAAAGGTTATGAAGGAATCCAAAATAAGGCCTGGAGATGGGATGGATAGAAAATATTGGAAATGAAATGTAATAGCAGATTTGGTGTGCACAGATGGGAGGAGAAAGTAAAAATTAGTTTCAAACATACTTGTATTTGCTACCATAGCCATGTTGTTCCAGCAAGCTGTTAGAAAATGAGAAACAGTTTAAGAAACGATGTCCCTACTACCAACATAATGTTTCTGGAAAAGGCTTTCTGACAAAAACAAAGGGTGACAATCAATTCATTATTAGGGCTGACAGCTTGGTTCAAAACAAAGAGAGGAGCATCAGCTGATGAGAGGAAGCTGAGGTGTTTCACTAAATTTATAGTGGTAACATTCAATCCCAGCTAAATATCCACACTTAGACATATCCATACTTAGAAAGCTAATAGGATTTCTACAAGGGTGATGACTCAACAAATGAAAATGCAGCTCACATTAAAAATTAATCCTGATAAACCATGACCAAGAGACTGATTCTCACCTGAAGAGAGAAAAGATGAAAGAAGAAAACTAAAGGACAATGTAGCTTTTCTCAAAGCAAAAATGAATGTAATAAAGCTTAAAATTATACAGTAGGAAAGATTAGAAGAAACTCAGCAAGCCATGTCTCTGCTGTACTGTGCTGTGCTTAGTTGCTCGGTCATGTCCAACTCTTTGCAACCCCATGGACTGTAGCCCACCAGGCTCCTCTGTGCATGGGATTCTCCAGGCAAGAACACTGGAATGGGTTGCCATGCCCTCCTCCAGGGCATCTTTCTGACCCAAGACTTGAACCGGGGTCTCCTGCATTGCAGGTGGATTCTTTACCAGCTGAGCTACCCGGGAAGCCCAAGTCATGTCTTAAATGAAGGATAATCAGCAGTTATGTTTCTTCCACACATAAAATATATTCTGTGGCCAGAGAGAGACTTTTGAAGACAAAATTATTGAAATAAGAATAAGCTAGTATCTGTTTTACATATGTGAGGATCTCTAGATTTGAAAATAATCTGTTTTACCCAAAATGTTGTTTTGTAAATAATCCCCATTAACTTTTTCTTCTATTCTACATCTCCATACCTATTCTTTTTGTATCCCTAAATGAAAGAGAGTGATTTCAATAATATTAAAGTTATGTGCTTTTACCATTTGATTCATTTTAACATTATATTTGAACCAAAGTTCTTCAAGGGAATGAGTCTAACTATTTTCATGACAAAAGTGGTCAGATTAAAAATATGTTATGAAAAGGATTTAACTTGAATGAAATGTGAAAGCTATATTTTCTTTTTAAAGGCTGCTGCTGCTGCTAAGTCGCTTCAGTCGTGTCCGACTCTGTGCGACCCCATAGACGGCAGCCCACCAGGCTCCCCCCATCCCTGGGATTCTCCAGGCAAGAACACTGGAGTGGGTTGCCATTTCCTTCTCCAATGCATGAAAGTGAAAAGTGAAAATGAAGTTGCTCAGTCGTGTCTGACTAGCGACCCCATGGACTGCAGCCTACCAGGCTCCTCCATCCATGGGATTTTCTAGGCAAAAGTACTGGAGTGGGGTGCCATTGCCTTCTCCGTTTAAAGGCTAGTAAAATCAAATATTACATTGCAGTATTTGGTTTAGTTTTAAAATTATCCAAATCTATTCACTTATTTTCAAATAAACATTCAATGTCAGAGCAATAGTTAAACTGTATGCAAAATATACAGTCTAATATAAACATGAGAAAAATAATAGACAAAAGTTATTGAAACATTACAGATCCCTGGCTATGTGGTATCATTGTCAGAATCATCCGTTAACTGCAGTTTAACTGGAATGTTTTCATGATCAGCTAAGAACTGAGATGCAATTAAGTAAGCATAACTTTTTTGAAGTAAGAATGGTAATGTTTAAACCTTAGCTATCAGCAATGACTTCTGTTCTCAGAATAAGGGCATTTTGGTTAAAACAAAAATTTGTTTTCTTTACAACCGCAGTAAGGAAAAGTCATCTCCTAGAGGAATCAAAGGAATTACATTATTTGTAAGTCAGGCAAGAAAAATAAAACACAGAACAAAACAAAACCCTTGATGAATTATAAACCTTGGAGTTTAACAGTGTTAAAAATGCTGACAAGTTTAACTGGAGTGGTTCACATAAGGCTAATAGAACACATCCTTACTAATGATCACACATCTCACTAATATTGAGTGAGGCAGTCCTTAAGATCTGCAGTCATTTCAGAACTGCAACTTAAGCTTTAGCATTTTATAATAGGACAAAAGGAGATATTAAAAGCAAACTGTTTTGTGAAAACTATTTAAATTTGTGCTGTATGAAAAAAACACTAAAAAATATTCTGCTTCCTCAATGCCTTTCTTCTTTAACAGGTGAATTTATCAACAGCACTCCATGACTGATTTTAGTTTTGTGGTTGAGGAATAAACACTGCTCACATATGAAACAACGGAAGTTGAGTCTGTCTGCTAATTGTACCTTTCTGACAGCAGAAGAATTCCAAGGACACAAAGTGAAGAAACATTTAGCAGAAATCAAAGATGAAGCAGAGAAAAATTTACCCCTCATCATGGGTAATATACTGACTGGCTAGAGACATTTAGTCTCAGTTTCCTCAAACCACTTTCACCAGGGTTTCCTCAGTGCCTCAGCAGTAAAGAACCCTCCTGCAATGCAGAATTTGTGGTAGGAGCTATGGGGTTTGATTCCTTGGTGGGGAAACTCCCCTGCTGAAGGAAATGACAACCCAGTGCAATATTCTTGCCTGGGAAATCCCTAGAAAGAGGAGCCTGGTGGGCCACAACCCACGGGGTCACAAAGAATCAGAGACAACTGAGCACAGCTCACACTAAACACTACGTACCTTCACCAAAGAGGGGACAGATTGCTAACAGGTAATGACCACAGGCACCTCCGAGTTCTACATGGTTTTCATTGGTGGATTATTGCTTTGGGGATAAGACAGCCTGAAGTTTCCAGCTCTCTGAATTTAAATAGTCTAGAGTACTGTTTTCATCTGAGTCATGCTCACTGCTGCTGCTGCTGCTGCTGCGTCACTTCAGTCATGTCCAACTCTGTGCGACTCCAGAGACGGCAACCCACCAGGCTCTGCCTTCCCTGGGATTCTCCAGGCACTGGAGTGGGTTGCCATTGCCTTCTCTGGTTATGCTCACTAGCTACTCTAAATAACAAGCACAAAGTCTTGGTGGCTTCGTATTAGTATACAATAAATACATGTTTATTTTTTCACTCACATTATAGTCCAATGTGGGTTAGCGGCTCTCCTGAGGATCCCCAATTAAACGAGTGTAGCTCATCCTAGGGATCTTTGATTCCAACCATAGGAATGGGAGAATGTAGTGAGAGCTACCATGAGGAGAGTGAGCAGTGTGAACAACAGGCCATGGGCTTCATAAGGCTGGATGTGGCACATATAGTTGTTCTGTATCCTAGCTATTGGCCAGACCATAGTCACATGGCCCTTATCTAGAAGGAAGGTTGGAAAATGAAGTCTTTCTGTGTTTCCAGAAGAAAAATGAAAATGGCTTACACTTAATGTATACTTCAACATAAACAATATTAATTCTGTGTGTGTGTGTGTGCATGTGATCTTGCAATGCTATGGACTATAGCCCATTAGGCTCTTCTGTCCGTGGAATTTTTCAGGCAAAAATACTGGAGTGGGTTGCCATATCCAACTCCAGGTGATCTTTTCAACCCAGGAATTGAACCTACATCTCTTGCCTCTCCTGAATTGGCAGAGGCAGATTCTTTACCACTTGTGCCACCTGGGAAATTGAAAGTTGCTCAGTCATGTCCAATTCTGCAACCCCATGGACTGTAGCCTGTCAGACTGCTCTTTCCATGGGGATTCTCCTGGCAAGAATACTGGAGTGGGTTGCTATGCCCTCCTCCAGGGGATCTTCCTAACCCAGGGATCAAACCCAGGTCTCCCACATTGCAGGCAGATTCTTTACCAACAGGGAAGCCCCAAAATACTGGAGTGGTTAGCCTAGCCCTTCTCCAGCAGATCTTCAGACCCAGGAATCAAACCAGGGTCTCCTGCATTGTAGGTGAGTTCATTACCATTTGAGATACTAGGGAAGCCACCTGGGAAGCCCAATATTACTTCTCTCCTTTCTGAAAAAGTAACCCTAAATCTAAATTCCTTTAAAAACTGACATGCTTTTAATGCTATGAGAGATGTTTGAGCAATTTATGAAATTGGATATTGATTTATTCAGTATATATTGATAATAAGTTCTCATTCCACACTCACCACTATTCCAGATAAAACTGGCCCAAAGTGAAGCAAAAATAAGTGGTACAAAACCTGAGTATTTATGATAGGGGTAGAAGAGGTGGTAAAGTGAACCAGCAAAGAAGTTATAGCAATATAGCTGGTATGAACTCTAAAAGTTTCTGTTAATATTTTCCTTCTTTAAAAAGGCCTTTATCTTTATATTATTATTAGATTGATTAAAACAATTTCTTGCAGAAAGTGAAAGTGAAGTTGCTCAGTTTGTCCGGCTCTTTGCAACCCCATAGATTGTAGCCTACCAGGTTCCTCTGTCCATGGAATTTTCCAGGCAAGAGTACTGGAGTTGGTTGACATTTCCTTCTTGCAGAAAGAAACTGATAAATCGATCATTTATCATTCTGAATATCCAATGAACATGAGCATGCTGCTGCTGCTGCTAAGTTGCTTCAGTCGTGTCCGACTCTGTGTGACCCCAGAGGCAGCCCATCAGGCTCCCCTGTCCCTGGGATTCTCCAGGCAAGAACACTGGAGTGGGTTGCCATTTCCTTCTCCAGAACATGAGTATACTCCCTCATTGTTTCTTTTGCTCTTCTTTTCACTTTCATTTTCTGCTATTATTTTTATTTTTGCCCCAAAGTATTCTTTAACACCCATCTTGTATGATGCAATATGCACTTCCATTACACTCCCATTAAATTAACTCACATATTCTGAGCTCATTTTACTGGATATTCCATTCTAACCCCTTAGGTACTCTACAGAAAGGTATTGGGTGAAGTTGGCTCTTTAAAATTGCTTTAACATCACACCATGGGGCATGAAAACTTCACCAGTGATTCAAGAGAATTATTCTTTGCCTCTCAAACTTAGTAAAACAGAATGTTGACAATCATTTGCTAACCTATGCAAATACCAGGGAACATATTGTTTGATATTCAGGAGATTTTCTTCTCAAAGACTCAAACCATTGGATTAAGAAATTAAATATCTTTCACATGACCTTGGATAGTCCCTTTGGCAGATGACAAAAAAATAAAAAAAGACTTAGGAAGCAACTCAGAGACATCACCAGGCACCTGAATAAGAATCTTTACATGGTAGAAAAATGAAAGAGAAATAGAAACTTCAACATACTAACCAAAGTTTATCAAGCTTATCACCTGCTATTTAAACCTGAGGTAAAATTCTTAATGCTCAGGAAAGCCATACAACATTAAAATTAAAAAAAAAAAAAAAGGATTCTGGTCCAGGATGTAAAGATCTTAGAATTGTCATTCCAGTAATCATAACAAGGGAAAAACTGGAACAAACAAAATCAATAGCAGAGAATTGGGATCACAGGGCAAACCACTAACCCCCAAATTAGAGACAAGTAGGTCATATATGGATGTGAGAGTTGGACTGTGAAGAAGGCTGAGCACCGAAGAATTGATGCTTTTGAACTGTGGTGTTGGAGAAGACTCTTGAGAGTCCCTTGGACTGCAAGGAGATCCAACCAGTCCATTCTGAAGGAGATCAGTCCTAGGGTTTCTTTGGAAGGAATTATGCTAAAGCTGAAACTCCAGTACTTTGGCCACCTCATGGGAAGAGTTGACTCATTGGAAAAGACTCTGATGCTGGGAGGGATTGGGGACAAGAGGAGAAGGGGACGACAGAGGATGAGATGGCTGGATGGCATCACTGACTCAATGGACGTGAGTCTGGGTGAACTCCAGGAGTTGGTGATGGACAGGGAGGCC
>NW_011494790.1:2374164-2374555 GCF_000754665.1 Bison bison bison
ACCCCATGGACTGCAGCCTACCAGGCTCCTCCATCCATGGGATTTTCCAGGCAAGAGTACTGGAGTGGGGTGCCATTGCCTTCTCCATATCATTGTCAGCTTTCAGCAAAATATTACAAGGCAGGCTAAAAGTCAAAAACAATCTGTGAAGACACAGAACCAGACTCAGATATAGCAACATGCTGGATTATCAGACCAGGAACTTAAAACAACTAAAATTAATATAAGCTCTAATGGAACTGGTGGACAAAATACAAGAACTTTTGGGTAATAGAAGCAGAAAGATGGAAATTCTAAAAGAATTATAAAGAAATGCTAGATATCAGAAACATCGTGATGGAAAAAAATTCATTTGATGGACTCATCAACAGAATGAACAAAACTGAGTATC
>NW_011494790.1:2374655-2384357 GCF_000754665.1 Bison bison bison
GACTGTGAAGAAGGCTGGGCACCGAAGAATTGATGCTTTTGAACTGTGGTGTTGGAGAAGACTCTTGAGAGTCCCTTGGACTGCAAGGAGATCCAACCAGTCCATTCTGAAGGAGATCAGTCCTTGGGATTCTTTGGAAGGAATTATGCTAAAGCTGAAACTCCAGTACTTTGGCCACCTCATGGGAAGAGTTGACTCATTGGAAAAGACTCTGATGCTGGGAGGGATTGGGGGCAAGAGGAGAAGGGGACGACAGAGGATGAGATGGCTGGATGGCATCACTGACTCAATGGACGTGAGTCTGGGTGAACTCAGGGAGTTGGTGATGGACAGGGAGGCCTGGCATGCTATGATTCATGGGGTCGCAAAGAGTCGGACACGACCGAGCAACTGATCTGATCTGATCTGATCTGAGGTATAGAGAATAACTGCTTATTGAAGCAGAAGCCCAGGAGTAAAACCCACCAAGGGAGTGAGTACCAGGATAGGGAAATTTAAACTGTAAGTAACTAAGCACTACAGTCACAGTATGGCCAAGTTTGAAAATTAAGAACTCTGGGGGCTGGGGGAAGAGAAGTCTTACGGGAAGCTTCATACTTTGGCAATTTTACCTCTAAGAGTCCCACCAGATTCTTACAGTGAAGACCAGGGAAAAATGTCCCTCATGATTTTGGCAGAGGGAGGGAACAAATCACCACATGAAATGCTCTCAAAAAATTCTGTTCTTCTTACCAAGGTCTGCTCTCAAAGGAAACTATTTTATCAGAGCCTAAATGACTGGAGTTTTATCAGAGTCTAACACATCCAGGAGAAGAGAAACTCCAACCCTGTCTAGTTTATATACAAAAGAAGAAAATATGTAATTCCAGCCACATCTCACTTTCTTGCCTCTTCTACAGAGGTGGGGATGGGGGTGGTGGTGTTTGGAAACAGTTATGGAAGTCATAGCTCAGTGTCACTGACTCACTAAAAGACTAATACCCAATCATAGGATTCCAGCTTGGACTGATGTACCAAAATGTCCAGACTATGTAGCTCTTAAGCAATAAAAATTTATTTCTCACACTTCTGGAAGCTAGGAAGTTCAAGGATTGCAGGGGTGATACACCGTCTGATTTAAAGATGAGTGTTTTCTGGGTCCTCAAATGGCTGAAGTGGTGCAAGCTTTCTGTTAGAGCACTAATATCTTCTATAAGAGCATTCTTCTATAAGACCACTAATATATTTCATAAGGACTTCATCTAGTGACATAACCACCTCTGAAAGGCCCTGCCTTGTAATATCATGACCTTGGGGGTTAGGATTTCAATATATGAATTTGCGGGACACAAACATTTAGTCCATGAAAGGACTATAGAATGATTCCTCTTTCCTCTCTCCAACATTACCACCATATCAGTAGGTCTCCTAACACAGCAACAGGGACATACAACTGAAAGGACAGCCCATCTCAGACCTTATTTGAGAAGTCTCAGACAAGAGGGAAAACAAGGACACTGGAGTAAAATTTAGCCTCTGACTCTTACAATAAACAGTAAATATAGCCTAATGTGTAACCAGACAACCATAAGCCTCACAAAAATGACCTACTTATCTTAGTTATTTTACTTTGTATATCATCGTCAGCTTTCAGCAAAATATTACAAGGCAGGCTAAAAGTCAAAAACAATCTGTGAAGACACAGAACCAGACTCAGATATAGCAACATGCTGGATTATCAGACCAGGAACTTAAAACAACTAAAATTAATATGAGCTCTAATGGAACTGGTGGACAAAATACAAGAACTGTTGGGTAATAGAAGCAGAAAGATGGAAATTCTAAAAGAATTATAAAGAAATGCTAGATATCAGAAACACTGTGATGGAAAAAAATTCATTTGATGGACTCATCAACAGAATGAACAAAACTGAGTATCAATGAGTTTGAAAAACAACAAGAGACACTGCCAAAACTAAAAAATAAAGAGGAAGAAAATGAAAAAAGAAATAACAGCACAGCCAGTAACTATATAGGACAATTATAAAAGCTGAAACATAGATATAATGAAAATACCATAAGGAGAAAAGAAAGAAACAGAAGAGATATTTGAAATAGTGACTGAGAAGTTTCCAAAATTAAAGACATCAAAGCACAGATACAATAAACTCAGAGACTAGCAACCCAGATAAAGACCAAAATATACATCCAGCCATATCATATTCAAATTGTAGAAAATCAAAGAGAAAACCTTCAAACAAGCCAGGTGTAGGAAACACATTACTTACAGAGGAGCAAAAATAGAATTATATCAGGCTTCTTGTCAGAAGTTATGCAATAAGAAAACAATGGAGTGAAGCTTTAAAATGTTGAAGGAAAAAAAAAAAAAAAAAATCAAATCACCAACCTAGAATTCAGTATCCAATGAAGCTATCTTTTAAAATAAAAACATTTCCTCAGAAAAACAAAAAATTGTGGAAACTTTTCACCAGTAGAATTTTCTTGCAAGAAATGTTAAAGTTAATTCTTCAGAGAGAAGGAAAATAATATAGGTTGGAAACTCCTGTCCACATAAAGAAAGGAAAAGCATTAGAGAAGGGAAAAGTGAAGGTAAAATAAATCATATATATTTCATTATTCTTTTTACTGTCATATAATTGATTTACAATGAAATATTGCTTCAGGTATACAATGAAGTGATTCAATAGATTATACTCCATTTAAAGATATTATAAAATAATGGCTATGCTCTCTGAATTGTAAATTACATACTTGTATCTTCTTATTTTATACGTAGGAGTCTGCACCTCTTAATCCCTTTCCCCTGTCTTTCCCTTTCGCCTAACACTTTCCCCACTGGTAATCACTAGTTTGTTTCTGCATTTATGAGTCTGTTTCTGTTTTGCTATATTCATTTAAAAATTTTTTTGAATAGCTACCTATTGTGGTCTTGAAGGTGTGACCTTCTGTGTAAGTGTCCCTACATAATCTGCATGTGCTCAGTGGCTTTGGTTGAGGAGGCAGATCTGAAGGGAGCACAGTCTGTGTCTTCCCCAAGGGTGCACTGGCAGCCATTGCCTTGGTGGGATGTGGGCTTGGAATTGGAGGGGCTGAAACCAGAGCCAGATGCATGCCAGGGCTTCTCCTGAGCTCAATGGCTATCACGGCCCTATTGGGGATGGGATTGAGTCTAAGGGGTAGAGCAGGAGCCCTAATGGAGTTGGGTTTCTCTAGCTTATGATGGTTGGCTCCTCATTAGTTTGGGTTGTGAATGGGGCCTAAGGGCTTGAGGCTGCTGTTGCGTTGGTTTCACTTATTTCCTGGTGTTCATGCCTTGATTAGAGGCTGGTTCAGCAGCAAAGGTGCTGGTGTAGCTTTACTGAGCTGGCTGTCTTCCAGGCCTGTTCAGGGATGTCTGCCCAGGCAATGCTGGTTTCTGCCCTGGAGCTAGCTTCACTCCCTTCCAAGTCTGTGCAGAGTCAGGCTCTGGAGAGGTGGTCTCCACCCTGGAGCTAGTGTAGCTCCCTCCAGAGTGTGTATTCCAATGCGTGTGCTTGCCTCTGTCCTGGTCAGAGGAAGGACCAGGTTGTGCCCCAAGTGTCTGCACAGCAGCCTCTGCCTTACTGGGGAGCAGCACTGAAGCAAGAGGGGCTTAGAGTAGCAGCCCAGTGCCTGCTGCAAGGTGTGCTGGGGTGATCCTGGCAAGTTTGCTGCAACTCCAGACAGTTTTCAATCTGCTGCCTCTGTGCTGTGACTGAGGGCAAGCAAGCCTGTGCATGTGATTTTTGTGAGCAAAGTCTTGGTTTCTTGTAGCCCTCTAGTAGGCCCCACTGACTTTCAACCCAGCTAATAGGGGCTCCTCTTCCTAGAGTCAAGGCTGGGTTGACTAACACAAGACTTAAGTTTTAGCTCCTCAGGGAAGATTCCCGAGCCTGTGATAATCCCCTCTCCTTCCTAGTCCTTGCTAGGGCTGCAGATCCAAATCAGGTCACTTGTCCCTTTATATAGCACTCCATGTGGATCTTTCCTTACAGCCTTCGTTGTAGAGGAGCCATCCCACCAGTCCCAGGTTGATTTCAGTGAGTCGGTCCATGTGTAGTTGTTGTTTTGATGTGTTTGTAGGGGAAGATGAGTCCACCATCCTCCTGCTCTGCCATCTTTATCCCACCACTTTGTTTTTATTATTAATTGATCTAGCAGGTAACGGTTTGCTCAAAATAACAATGGCAACCATGTATTCCATAAATACTGCTCATGGAGAAGTGAAATAAATGACAGCAATGTTCTAAGGTATGGGAGGGAGAAATTGGGAATAATCTGTTATATTCACTACCTGTGAAGTAGTATACTCTTATCTGAGAATATACTTGTATTAGCTATAAAGATAAGTTGCAAGCTCCAGGGCAATATGTAAAAGAATTATTTTAAATTTAGTTGATATGGTAAGAGAGGAAAGAAAATGAAATTCTATTAACACGCTTAATTAAAATCAGAGAAGTCAGATGAAGAACGGAGAAGAAACAAACAAAAAAAGAACAAGGGCAAAAAATTAAAATAGTAATAAATATGGAATAGATTAATCAAACTATATCAGTAATCATTTTTAATAACCATGGCCTAAGTACATCAATGAAATGACATAATTTACAAGTGGATAGAAAAGATCCAAATATATTTTCTACCAAAAAAATCCACCTAAATTTTAAAGACAAAGATCAATGAAAGGGATGGAGGCAGATATACCATGCTAGCACTGATCAAAAAGCAGGAGTAGCTTATATTAATTTCATACAAAGCAGACTTCAAAGTAGCAAAAGTTGTCAGGAATAAAGTAGACCACTAATTAATATTAAAAAGAGCAATTACCAAGTAGACATAATAGCCATTAATGTGTGTGTACTGAACAATAAAATAAGAAAACATGTGAGGCAAAAACTAATAGAACTAGAGGGAGAAATAGTTAAATCAACTATTATGGTTGGAGACTTCTATACTCCTCTAACAGTAATTGAGAATAATAACTTGATATCACCCTAAAAATTGCAATATATTTAATTTTCTGTCATATCTAAAAATCTTTGCCAACATAGGTCAAATTATCCTTAGTGCTTTTTTCTATAAATTTTATAACCTTACATTTTGTATTTAGATCAATAATTCATTTAAATTTAGGTCTATGATGTATTATTTGTATTCTGGCATAGGATGTACTTTTTTAATAATGAAGAATGAAGTATGTTTCATTTTTTGCACATTTTGGCCTTGTATATTATGACTTTGTTTTGATAGCTTTCTCAAGATTTTACATAAACAATCATGTTTTCTCCAAATACATATTTATCCCTTTAATCCCTATACTTTATACCTTTTTTTTCTTGCCTTTTTGCAATGGCTAGGGCAACTGATACAAGGACAAATAGGAGTGTTTAGGGCTGACATCTTTGCTTAATTCTTGATATTAAGTGAAAAATATTCAGTTTTTCCATAACTGGTTAGATGTTAGCAGTAAGTTTTTATAGGTATATTTTATTTATTAAATGAAATTCGTTTCCATTCCTAGTTTGCACAGTTTTTATCAGCAATAAATGTTAAATTTTGATACATGAATGTTCTGCATCCAGTATGATGATCTTTTTTTAAATTTTATTTTGTTGATTAATATAGCAGATTACACTGATTGATTTCCAAATGTTGAATGAACCTTATGCTCCTGGGACAAATCTTATTTCATAGGGTAATAGGTACAGGACTTTTGTATGAGTATTTATGCTAATTTGGCTAGGAGTTAGGCCCTGTTTGATATTTCTTGTAGCTGTAGGCACCAAAGGCTGCAAGTTCCTGGAGTGAGCTTGTTTTGTCCACCTCTCCTGTCTTTGGGACTTCCCTTTGTATTATCCTCAAAGACAGTGTGTCCACAAGCTCTTTCATCTGTAATCCAACTATTGTTATTAACAGAGCTTCTTAGACTGGTGGTAGATATAGAAGAGGTGTTCCTTAATCATTTAAAGAAGTCTTGCTCTTACAATGGGCCTTTCTTAAGGGTGTGTTTTTAAATATATCTGTCCTCCTTCAGGGATAAAGCTTTTCTCCTCCTTGTTCCCTAATTTCTTCTCTGGCTATAGTATTCTCACGCTATTTCTTTCTTTTCTTTTAAATTTTCTTCCTTGTTGACTACAGCTTTGACTCATTTAGATTTTTTTCTTTTAATTTAGGTAATACTGGAAAGTAAGAGTGGCCTGGAGAAGGGTGGTGATTCCTTTTACTCATGTGGGCTAATGTTTCAGAATTATCCTCTGGTGAAATCCTTCCCCTGATTCTAGGTCTTTGTAAGGGTTTCAGAGGGTCTGAGGACCATTGGAGTCCACATAGAGATTTTTATGAGACCTTCTCTTTGAGAACATGGCAAGGTTCCTAGAGGAAAATCCTAAAAAAATGTAGACTGCCTTTTGACTGTAGCCTTTTAGGAGTTTCTTGCTCTCATTCTAGTCCTCTCTCAGTTCCCTGCCATTATTTAAAATATTATTCAAGTTTCCTAACAGGTTCAATTACTATTTAAGACATTTAGTTATTTACAACTATTACAATCGTATATATATATATATACATAATATATATATACACATATACATAAATATCAAGATAAAAATATAAGAACATGTCACATAATTAAAAAACAATAAATAGCTATTACTGAAGTATCTAAAACAGTGAAGCTAAAAACATGTCTTGGATTAAAAAAATAACAAATTTAATCATAATCAGCTTTTCTGAAGCTAAGGAAATTTTAAATTAAAACACTAAATTGTAAAGTCTGATAGCAAAGAACATTTTAACTGGGTTGTGATCAGATACTAATAGAAAGTAAAAAAAAGATCAGGTAGTGAAACATTTTATTTGTCCTCCCAAGAAATATAAAAATGAAGCCAACATAAAATAATTTAGATTTTTAAAAAATAAGTATCTTAGGGCTACCAGGAAGCATTCCTCATTAAGAATTTCAAATCAATGTGGAGCAAGAAAGAAATTTCATCCAGTAAGATTATATTTAAACATGTAAGCAAGTTTCCACAATAGACTGGCAATCAAGAAATATTTTGATCTAAGAGAAAGATATGTGAGAGTTTTTACATTTAGCATTATTTTCACTTTTAAAATGTCTTCTCTCAACCATACTTCAAAGTTTTAGAGGAGAAAGAAATTGATATTTGAGATATAGAATACTTTATAAATTCATCCTCTAGAATGAATTTCAAATATTTTTCTGAAATTACTATTGTCATAGTTAACCTGTAGTACAAAGCAGTGCAATTGTTTTTCATTTATTAACAGGAGACTTCTCTATTTTATTGACATTATTGCTCTAAAAAATGCAGGCAAGCTTTGTGATTAAGTGAGGCCAGTAAAGAAAAGCAAAATAAACATGAAGAAAAGCAGTGGCAATGTAAATTGGGTATAGCTGAAACTAAAAAGCAGTTTTAAAGAGACTATAGGAAAATAGCCTGTGTAATTTAAAAAGGGTGATTTTTTAAAAAATTTCACTGAATAGAATAAGCATATGGAATTATGGAGGCATTTTAGTTTTGAATCCTCTGTAATTCTTTTGAAAAAATACAATGATAAGAATAAAAAATACTGCATTTTCAATAAAACTAGGAGACAGAGAAGAACTTCAAACTCTGAATGACATTTAAGGACTACAGAAGCCAGACAAACAACAAGTTCACAGATTTTCTTGATATCTTATCATAGTGCTGAGGACTTAGAACATTCAACTAATTCAATATCTAAAACGAGACCAGAGTTTGCCGGCAATGATAAGACATGATTACTGGCTTACTGGGTGAATAAGAAGGCAGACACCAACAAGAACTGTTCAGCAAGTGATGGGTAAATTAGTGGGAATTGAGTGTACTCTGTGTGAGATAGTGGGTCCCTTGGGAAAGCAAAATTAGGTGAGGTTTATATCCTCTTCCTGGTGGCTCAGAGGATAAAGCGTCCGCCTGCAATGCAGGAGACCTGGGTTTAATCCCTGGGTTGGGAAGGTCCCCTGGAGAAGGCAATGGCAACCCACTCCAGTATTCTTGCCTGGAGAAACCCATGGACAGAGGAGCCTGGCGGGCTACAGTCCACGGGGTCGCAAAGAGTTGGACATGACTGAGCAACTTCACACACACACATACCCTCTTACAGGTTTTATCTCCACCAAACTCATCTAATGTCCATAGAAAATTTGGCAGAATACTAAGAAAGTCTCTCTTATGGTACAGAACTGAATTTGGAAAAGAGAATTCATACAAAGTATTTTCTCAGGTCATAATGGAATGAAAATAGAAATCAATAACAGAAAGATATGTGGAAAATTCCCAAACATTTGGAAATTAAGCACCATAATTTTAAATATCCCACTGGTTTGAAAAGAAGTGAAAATATATTTTGAACTGTAAAAAAGCATTAATAAGCATATCAATATGCATGGGATACAGAAAATACAGAGGTTAGTAAAATTTATAGCATTGTGTGCTGATGTTAGAAAACATAAATCCTTCTTAAATCAGTAATCTAAATTTCCACCTAATAAATTAGACAAAGAAAAGGAAAGTAAATAGAAATTTACAAAATTTACAAATTTATAGAATTTACAAATTCTACAAAAGTAGCCCCTTCGTGGATCACAGCCTTGACGTGGAGAAAGGGACTTGGTAAATTAAGCTATGAACCATGCCATGGAGGGCCATCCAAGATTCTTGAGCAAAGTTATGCTCAAAAACCTTCAAGCTAGGCTTCAGCAATATACAAACTGAGAACTTCCAGATGTACAGAGTGGGTTTCAAAGAGGCAAAGGTACTAAAGATCAGATTGTCAACATTTATTGAATCACAGAGAAAGCAAGGGAGTTCCAGAAAAACATCTACTTCTGCTTTATTGACTATGCTAAAGCCTTTGACTGTGTGGATCACAACAAACTGTGGAAAATTCTTCAAGAGATGGGAGTACCAGACCACCTTATCCATCTCCTGAGAAACTTGCATGAAGACCAAGAAGCAACAGTTAGAACAAGACAGGGAACAACCAACTGGTTCAAAATTGGGAGAGGAGTATGACAAGGCTGTATATCATCACCCTGCTTATTTAACTTACATGCAGGGTACATCATGTGAAATGCCAGGCTGTATGAAGCATGAGCTGGAATCAAGATTGCTGGGAGAAGCTTCAACAACCTCAGAAATGCAAATGATAGTATCACTCTAATGGCAGAAAGTGAAGAGGAACTAAAGAGCCTCTTGATGAGGGTAAAAGACAAGAGTGAAGAAGCTGGCTTAAAGCTTAACATTCAAAAAAAAAAAAAAAAGGAAAAAATCTAAGATCAAAGAATCCAGTCCCATCACTTCATGACAAATAGAAGGGGAAACAGTGGCTGACTTTATTTTCTTGGGCTCCAAAATCACTGCAGATGGTGACTGCAGACATGAAATTAAAAGATGCTTGCTGCTTGGAAGGAAAGTTATGACAAACCTAGACAGCATATTAAAAAGCAGAGACATCACTTTGCCAACCAAGGTCCTTACAGAATCACCAGTCCAGGTTCGATGCAGGATACAGGATGCATGGGGCTGGTGCACTGGGATGACCCAGAGGGATGGTATGGGGAGGGAGGTGGGAAGGGGGTTCAGGATTGGGAACATGTGTACACCCGTGGCAGATTCATGTTGATGTATGGCAAAA
>NW_011494790.1:2384457-2385071 GCF_000754665.1 Bison bison bison
CCACCTCTGAAAGGCCCTGCCTTGTAATATCATGACCTTGGGGGTTAGGATTTCAACATATGAATTTGCGGGACACAAACATTTAGTCCATGATAGGACTATAGAATGCTTCCTCTCTCCTCTCTCCAACATTACCACCACATCAGTAGGCCTCCTACATAGTAACAGGGACATACAACTGAAAGGACAGCGCATCTCAGACCTTATTTGAGAAGTCTCAGACAAGAGGGAAAACAAGGACACCGGAGTAAAATTTAGCCTCTGACTCTTACAATAAACAGTAAATATAGCCTAACGTGTAACCAGACAACCATAAGCCTCACAAAAATGACCTACTTATCTTAGTTATTTTACTTTGTATATCATCGTCTGCTAAGTCGCTTCAGTTGTGTCCGACTCTGTGCGACCCCACTGATGGCAGCCCACCAGGGTCCCCTGACTCTGGGATTCTCCAGGCAAGAACACTGGAGTGGGTTGCCATTTCCTTCTCCAATGCATGAAAGTGAAAAGTGAAAGTGAAGACACTCAGTTGTGTCCCACTCTTCGAGACCCCATGGACTGCAGCCTACCAGGCTCCTCCATCCATGGGATTTTCCAGGCAAGAGTACTGGAGT
>NW_011494790.1:2385171-2385957 GCF_000754665.1 Bison bison bison
AGTGTGTACACCCGTGGCAGATTCATGTTGATGTATGGCAAAACCAATACAATATTGTAAAGTAATCAGCCTCTAATTAAAATAAAAAATTTTAAATTAAAAAAAATAAAATGATGGTTTTTCCAATAGTCATGTACAGATGTGACAGTTGGGCCATAAAGAAAGCTGAGAGTCAAAGAACTGATGCTTTCAAATTGCAGTACTGGAGAAGACTCTTGAGAGTTTTTCAGACTAGAAAGATATCAAACCAGTTAATCCTAAAATAAGTCATCCCTGAATATTCATTTGAAAGAACTGTTGCTGAAGTTGAAGCCCCAATACTTTGGTGACTTGATGTTAAGAGCTAATTCTTTGGAAAAGACTCTGATGCTAGTAAAGACTGAAGGCAAAAGAAAAGGGGGGTGACAGAGGATAAAATGGTTAGATAGCATGACCAATTCAATGGACATGAATTTGAGCAAACTCCAGGAGATAGTGCAGGATAGAGGAGCCTGGTGTGGTATAGTCCATGTGGTCACAAAGAGTGAGACATGACTAAGCAATAGAAGAAATCAAAGAAATTAAAACAATAAATAAAACTATCAATAAAATTGATGAAACTATAAACTGTTTTTTGAAAAGGTCGATTCAATTAATAAACCTCTATCTAGTTGCAGAAAGAATAAAAGATAAAAACATTTTTAAAGATCAATTCAATTGATAAACCTCTATTAGCTGCTTGAAGAATAAAAGATAAAAAAATTAAAGTAACCTGACATTGGCTATATATCAGGTTAAACTGTAGTA
>NW_011494790.1:2386057-2390248 GCF_000754665.1 Bison bison bison
GACTCTTGAGAGGCCCTTGAACAGCAAGGAGATCCAACCAGCCAATCCTAAAGGAAATCAGTCCTGAATATTCATTGGAAGGACTGATGCTGAAGCTGAAACTCCAATACTTTGGGCATATGATGTGAAGAATCGACTTACTGGAGATCAAATCCATCAATCCTAGGGAAATCAACTGAATGTTCACAGGAAGCACTGATGCTGAACCTGAAGCTCTGATTCTTTGGTCACTTGATGTGAAGAGCTGACTTGTTGGAAAAGCCCCTGTGCTGGGAAAGATTGAAAGCAGGAGGAGAAAGGGATGACAGAGGATGAAATGGTTGGATGGCATCATTGACTCAATGGACATGTGTTTGAGCCAACTCTGGGAGATAGTGAAGGACAGGGAAACCTGGTGTGCAGCAGTTCATGGGTGGTAAAGAGTCAGTCAGGACTTAGCGACTGAACAACAACAATACCTCTATGCATTGGTATGGATGTTACTTTATTGGAATAAATGAAATATATCTCATAAGCTATGACAAATCACACCTTCAGACTGTGATGCTACAACTTTTCCTCTTTGACTTTTACAGAAATAAAGATAAAAGAACAAAATAATCTTACATAATCTTACATAATGTCATTCTCCATGAAATTAACCCAGGTCTTTCTCCTGGGAGTGTTCACTGAAGTATGCTACTGGCCATTGTCTCCTCCCCTCCTATCATAGCTATGCTCCTTTCTTTCCTACATATGAGTTCACTTACTGCTGTACTTACATTATGATACTCATTTATATAACTAAATTACTTTCTGAACCACTACTTTTTGTAACACACTGAAAATAAAAGTTTAAACACAACAGACATGGGTCTTGCCTGGTAAATGTCATGAGTTTGTGTTCCCCCCAAAAGACATGTAAAAACAGGTGGAGAATCAACAGATGAATGGATAAACATGCTATGTATGTGCACATAATGCAATAGTGCTGCTGCTGCTAAGTCGCTTCAGTCGTGTCCGACTCTGTGCGACCCCATAGACAGCAGTCCACCTGGCTCCTCTGTCCCTGGGATTCTCCAGGCAAAAGCACTGGAGTGGATTGCCATTTCCGTCTCCAATGCAATAGTATTTAGCCTTAAAAATGGAGGTAATTCTGACACATGAACCTTAAAGACTTTATGCTAAGCAAAACAAGCTAGTCACTGGAGGACAAATACTGCATAATTCCTATTATTATGCAGAGCCTAGAGTAGTTACACTTATAGAGATAGAAAGTATATTCGTGGTTGTTGGGGGCTGGGGGGATGAGATGTAACTGTTTAATAGGTACAGAATTTTAGTTTTGCAAGATGCAATATCTGAGCAATGTCTATTAATAAATGAGTTAAGAAAAATTAGTTGGCTGCAAGTTTATCTCTGGAGAAGGCAATGGCACCCTACTCCAGTACTCTTGCCTGGAAAATTCCATGAACGGAGGAGCCTGGTAGGCTGCAGTCCATAGGGTCGCAAAGAGTCAAACACGACTGAGCAACTTCACTTTCACTTTTCACTTTCATGCATTGGAGAAGGAAATGGCAACCCACTCCAGTGTTCTTGCCTGGAGAATCCCAGGGACGGCAGAGCCTGATGGGCTGCCGTCTATGGGGTCGCACAGAGTTGGACACGACTGAAGTGACTTAGCAGCAGCGGCAGCAAGTTTATCTCAATAAAGATTAGTATAGAGAACTAGAAATTCACACACTCTATCAAATATTTAATTGTATTTTCAACAATTTTATTTTGTATCAGCACAAAAATGAAAATAGGTCAATGGAATGCATGGCTTTATAACACATTGTAGCATATATAAAATCTTAATATGTTATAAAGGAGGCATCATAAATAATTTAAAAGGGCTGAATTATTATATATTATGTTGGAACAATTAGTCAGCTTTTGTAGGTTAGGGTTGTCAATTAAGTTTGTCCACTTTTCAACATGCAAAGATACATAGCAGATAAAATTAAATAGTAACATCAGAGATAAAATGTAGAAGAAAATTAATAGAAGAAAAATTATTTATTTTTAGGGAATAAAGACTTTATGAGTTTAAAATGAGAGTAAGGGCTCATCTCCTGAATTAGATAAAAATAAGTTGGCACAGTTGGCTCACATGTACTTAGGTGTCTATGAAAAATCTACTGAAAAGGTAGAAATTCATGAAGTACAGGTCCTTATTTGGAAAGATGGAGTAAACATGGCAAGACAAAATGAGTATATTGTGAATGAAAGATGAAACAGAAGGAATCTGTAAGTAAAGAGCACAGTTTTATTTCAAATTTTTTAAATTAAAAAGAATTATTTCTATTCAAGACAGCTGAGGGTGTCTCAAAGTTTTTGCATTACAGAAGGTGTGCAAATTATTTTTATAATGTCATAAAAATGCTATTGGTCATAAACATTTTAAAGCGTGTTCTTTAATATTAAACGTGTCATTCTTAAGCAGTCTATTTTGAGCTAAATAACACACTCTGAGCATATAGGACATTTACCGGAAAATAGGGCAAAATAAGGATAAGTGTAATGAGTATAGAAAAGATCTGATCCACTTTCAACAGGCAGGAACCTTACTCCTTACTTTTAATTAAATTCAAGATATACCAAGTTTGGTCAGAAAGTGCTGTGCTTTTCTAGGGCAAGAGTCCAGGCAGCTTTACAGAACATAACAGAGAGCAACATTCTTAATGCAAGGTTCACTTGAGTAACTTGGTAACCATTTCCTCAAACAATGTTTTCCAAACTGTAGGTCAAAATTCATTAGTTGTTTATGAAATCCATCAAAATATGATGGATTTCAACCTATATTTTTCAAAAGTTACTTTTTATTGTACTGTAGTTGCTTTACAAAGTTGTTTCTGCTGTACAGCAAAGTGAATCAGTTATACATATATTTTTGGATTTTTTCCCATTTAGGTCACCACAGAGCATTGAGTAGAGTTTCCCATGCTATACAGCAGATTCTCATTAGTTATCTATTTTATACATGGTAGTGTATTTATGTCAATCCCAGTCTCCTAATTCATCCCATCTCCCTCTTTCCTCCTTTGGTATTCATATGTTAAAACAAGGTAGAACAAAAATAGGGAGAATATAAATATAATAGATTATATCTGAATGTATCATTCATAGTAAGATGTACTATTTGTGAAAGTTTAACATACTTTTATTAAGAGTGATGCATTCAGATATCATCTATTCTTGACACACAGATACACACAGGGCTATGCAAATGGATTTTAAATTGATTAAGAATAGTAGTATGTTTTTATGTATTTGTGTGTTAGTCCATGTGAACTTACACAGGAATAGACTTGTTAAAATCAAGATCTAGATTATCTAATGAGCTAGATGGTGGTCTGTATATTTAAAGATACATAGTGGGTCAAAACCCATTAGTTACCTATAGACAGAGTGCATTGTACTCTATACTGGAGGAATTCTGCTACTTGCTTGGAATAAATGATTTAACCTGTCCTAATTATCGTATTTCAACTCTAAAAATGCTGAAAGCAAATTCTAACAGTTTATATACACTATCATAGACTCAGCATCTACTGTAAGATAGTTAATCATGTGTTCAACTGCTCAGCCATCCTGGAGATAGCAAGGGAATAGTGCACTGGCCTACAGTGACTTTTCTCCTTTTACATTCTTTATCTAAGTAGGTAAAAATGAACCCTTACTTCAGTTTCATAAAACACTATGATTAATTGATTTTTAGGGACTTCCCTAGTGGTCCAGTGGTTTAGGGCTTTCCTAGTGGCTCAGTAAGAATCTGCCTGCAATGCGGGAGACTCAGGTTCAATCCCTGAGTAGAGAAGATCCTCTAGAGAAGAGAATGGCAACCCACTCCAGTATTCTTGCCTGGAGAATTCCACAGACAGAGGAGCCTGGCAGACTACAGTCCACAGGGTTGCAAAGAGTCAGACATGACTAAGCAACTAACACACACACAGGTGGTTAAGTCGTTAAGACTCTTTGCTGCTGATGCAGAGGTGCAGATTCGATCCCTGGGGAATTAAGATCCCACATGGCAAGGCCAAAAGATAAACAGACACACACACATATAGTTCATTGTTTACATAATGTTAGAAACTTCCTAATCTACTAAGATCCTTGCTCTTAATGTATTGAGAACTTCTACTGAAAAACTCTAAAATCCTCCTCAGA
>NW_011494790.1:2390348-2390992 GCF_000754665.1 Bison bison bison
CAGTCCAGGTTCGATGCAGGATACAGGATGCTTGGGGCTGGTGCACTGGGATGACCCAGAGGGATGGTATGGGGAGGAGCCTGGTGTCGTATAGTCTATGTGGTCACAAAGAGTGAGACATGAGTAAGCAATAGAAGAAATCAAAGAAATCAAAACAATAAACTATCAATAAAATTGATGGAACTATAAACTGTTTTTTGAAAAGGTCAATTCAATTAATAAACCTCTATCTAGCTGCAAAAAGAATAAAAGATAAAAAAAATTTTTTTAAGATCAATTCAATTGTTAAACCTCTATTTAGCTGCTTAAAGAACAAAAGATAAAAAAATTAAAGTAACCTGATATTGGCTATATATTAGGTTACACTGTAGAAGTTCTATGCCTGAATTGTCTGTTTCTGATTGATTCTATATCTGAATTTATTTTTTCTGTATTTAAATATTGAAATTTTCTTCTCCAGACTAAATAGTACATAAGTTCTTAGTCTGACTAATTAGTTTCATATATTGGTCTTTGTAATGCTTTTGCAGGCTTCCCAGGTGGCACTAGTGGTAAAAAATCCTCCAGCCAATGCAAGAGATGCAAGACACCCAAGTTCAATCACTGGGTTGGGAAGATCCCCTGGGATAGGAAATGGCACCCCA
>NW_011494790.1:2391092-2410645 GCF_000754665.1 Bison bison bison
CTCCTCAGAGGCATCCACTGCTTTACCAACAATGCATACACACTGCTCTGAGATAGATTAAGTGAGTCCTGCCTCAGTTCTTGAAGAGGCAGAGCAGGAAACATGGAAGGCAAGTGGTTGGTGGGTTCAAAACAATGATTTCACAACAAATCTAGACAGTGTATTAAAAAGCAGAAACATCATTTTGTCAACAGGGGTCCATATAGTCAAAGCTATGGTTTTTCTGATAGCCATGTACAGATGTGAGAGATGGATCATAAACACCACCAAAGAATTGATGCTTTTGAACTGTGATCCTGGAGAAGACTCTTGAGAGTCCCTTGTACTGCAAGGAGATCAAACTAGTTAATCCTATAGGAATCAACCCTGAATATTCACTAGAAAGACTGATGCTGAAGCCGCTGCTGCTAAGTTGCCTCAGTCGTGTCTGACTCTTTGCGACCCCATGGACTGCAGCCTACCAGGCTCCTCCATCCATGGGATTTTCCAGGCAAGAGTACTAGAGTGGGTTGCCATTGCCTTCTCCGGATGCTGAAGCTCCAATACTTTGACCACCTCATGTGAAGAGCTGACTCATTGGAAAAGACCCTGATGCTGGGAAAGATTGAAGGCAGGAGGAGAAGTGGGCAACAGAGAATGGGAGGGTTGGATGGTATCATCAACTCAATGGAAATGAGTTTGAACAAACTCTGGGAGTGAAGGTTCAGGAAGTCTAGCATGCTGCAGTTGATGAAGTCACAGAGTCAGACACGACTTAGAGACTGAACAACAACAACAAAATACTAACAGCACGAACTCAGAGCTTGTTTACAACTTCACAAACTTCCAGCTGGCTGATCTTGGGCAGGCTGGTCTCTCTCTGCCTTGATTTCTCTTTGATAAATGGTAATAATATTACTTATAACTACCTGAGAAAGTTACTGTGAAATTGTGATGAATATACTTATATATATATGTTTTTCCCACTGCATAAATACACACATACACACACAGACACTAAGAGTATCTGGTACAAATATAAAGCTCTAACATATGTAGATTATCAATATTATTATTGGTTGGGGAAGGGATAGAATGTGTGACTAAAAATTAAAAATGTTTAGATATTTCAGACCATAAATATAAATACTTGCATCAACAACCATACTGAGGTAATATGAACCTCCCCAGATCTTTTGAGGTACTTATAGTGATTTGGGCCATATATCTTGCCCCATCATTATAAAACATTGCTGTCAGTACTTAAGTCTTTCCTCTGAGCCAGATATTATATCAAAAGTTTTAAATCTGTATCACTTAATCATCATAAAATCTACATTGTAGATTTTGTACCATGAGTCTATAGATACTTTTCTTGTAGAACTTTAAAATGTAATTTCATTTTGTTTTCAAAACAACTCAAGCAGCCTAATTTAGAGAAGAGATTAAGTGACTGGACCAAGGTCAACATATAAATCAGCCAAACTGGGATTCAAAGCTCAGTCTTGGGTTTTGGGCCTTCTTGCTTCTACTTTTCCACATCATTTCATAATCAAAATGTCTTCCCTTCAGTCAGAACATAGAATCTTGTCTCCCATGTAACAATCATAGGATTTTCTGACCTGTGAATATTTCTGTATGTGACAGAGCCTGAAGTCTGTACCAAAACTGATCAGAGGTTGATTCATGCAGCTATCTAAGCCATTTTTCTAAGATGGGCAGGGCATGGACTCCAGGAAGCCTGGTAAAGAGGCAAAGAGTATTAATAGAGAGAAAGTAGCAAGGATTTGCGGGAACAGATAAGGGTCCCATGTTGCACAACCTCAGGGCATGGTTTTATAGGTCTAGACTTGTACAGCATAAAACCTACAAGAAAATATGAGATGACCCTGAATGAGAAGGGCTTCCTCATTGGCTCAGTGGGTAAAGAATCTACCTACAATGCAAGAGACACAGGAGATGCAGGTTTGATCCCTGGATAGGGAAGATCCCCTGGGGAAGAAAATGGTAACCCACTCCAGTATCCTTGCCTAAAAAATCCCACAGATAGAGAGCCTGGTAGGCTACAGTCCAAAGGGTTGCAAAAAGTTGGACGTGACTGAGCAACACAGAGCTGGATAGAGTTGAGAAGTCCTCCCAAAAGTACTCATGGGTCTGCCGATAAGTCAGACTGCTAACCCATTGAGGCAGGGACAGAGTTCCCGGGACTGCTTCACTGATTTGTTCAGAGTGGCATATCCATCTGCTTTGAACAATAACAGTATCAACAAACATTGTTTTAGGCTTATGACTTGATGTGTATTGTTCTAAAAGCTTTAGACAACTGAATCCACTGAAACTCAACAAAAGCCCTAAGAGCATAATATCACTGTATCACTATTTTACCGATGGGACTGTTGAGATCTAGCGAGGTTGAAGTAACTTGCCCAAAGTGTCACAGATGTGGGATCCAGATCCTCTGAAATATCTCAGCTGGAGCAGAGTCAGCTGCAAGCATGCCTGGTCCATCAAAAAGGCAAGAGATTCCAGGTAGTTTCAGCCCAGGGAGCAGAAGTAGAAAAAAGAGGCTTGTCCTCAGACATCTTGAGAGGTATCAGCGCATGCATGGCCCCTTCAACTAGGGAGAAATGAAGGAAATCATACAATGAAACAGTCCTCATTACACACCCACATATGTACGAGAATAGATTAAGCAAAAAGTACTAATTCTCTCCCAGACAGCTGAATATCTTATACTTGGTCTAAATCCAATGATTCCACTTGCCTTATAATCTTCCAAATTTTAACTTCATTGGGACAAATATTCAAGCCTCATAAACTTTTATTGGCTCCATTTGCCAATGAGCTTAACTGCATGCATAAGGAGGCCACTTGTAGCAGAAGGGCAGTTAAGCAGCTATCATCATTGCAAATCACTAACAAGAACACTGGTTCAGGAGCACAGACATGGCCTAAAATCCTACCTAGGACTCAGCATTGACTCCGCCAGCTGTGACATCATGCAGTACACTGGTAAAATCATTATTTTCTAAACCTTTCACTAAATTGCCAGGCTGAAGACAAAACTGCAAGATTATATATTTAACATAGTATCTTCTTAAAGTGCTCAAGAGTTTATCATTTTATTTTTTGACTTTTTTATATCAACTAAGAAGACGACATAGCTTGATTCCATTAATATAAGTATAAAGATGGATAAAACTAATTTAAGCTACCAGAAGGCAGAGTAATCATTATTCACTGAAAGCACAATGGAGACCTCTGGAATCCTGGTAACATGCAGATTCTTGATCTGGTTGCTTGTTCCACGTGCATGTTTAGTGTGCGAAAAATTACCAAGCTATCTACTGATGAAAATGTGCTTAGCCCTGTGTGTGTGTATGTGTGTGTGTACACATGTGCTGAGTCACTTCAGTCATGTCCAATACTTTGATACCCAAGGACTGTAGTCTACCAGGTTCCTCTATCAGTGGAATTTTCCAGGTAAGAAAGCTGGAATGAGTTGCCATGACTTTCCTCCAGGGGATCTTCCTGATCCAGGTCTTTGGCACTGCAGGCAGATTCTTTACCACCTGAGCTACCAGGGAAACCCTTTCCTATGTATAATATATATCAAATATACTTTAAGGAAAAATTGCATTACTCACTATAACTGGATGAAAGAGTAAATTCAGGTTAACACAGACTACTGCTCTGCTTATAATGAAATCATTCTTTCAATACTTGTCTGTTGATGAAAATGGTAATTACTGCCACTTTGCAAAAAACAGCAAATAGCGATTCACCTGAGCTATGGAAATATTGATTGGAGTGTTTAATATTCAAGCAAAAGCATTTTTTAATAAGTAACTTTTATTAAACATTTGCTATAGGCTATGTTTTCTCATCTTTTATACTGAAGTTTAGTTGATATACACTATTACATAAGTTACAGATATTTAATACTCAGAATTTTTAAAGATAATACTCCATTTATAGTTCTTATGAAATACAGGTTGTATTCCCTGTGTTGTACAATATATCCTCATAGCTGATTTTATCCATTACAGTCTGTACCTCTTAATCCCTTACTCCTATATTGTCCCTTCTCCCTTCCCTCCCATCTACTGGTGACCACTAATTTGTTCTCTGTATCTGTGAATATGTTTTTTTTTTTGTTATATTCACTAATTTGCTGTACTTCTTAGATTCCACATATAAGTGGTATTGCACAGTGTTTATCTTTCTTTCTGATTTATTTCACTAAGCCTAAAGACCTCCAAGTTTGCCATTGTTGCAAATGGAAAATGTAAAAGTTATGGCTTCCCCAGTGGCTCAGTGGGTAAAGAATCAGCCTGCTATGCGGGAGATGCAGTTCAATCCCTAGATAGGAAAGATCCTCGGGAGGTAGAAATGGCAACCCACCCCAGTAATCTTGCCTGGGAAATCCCATGGATAGAGCAGCCTGGCGAGCTACAGTCCATGGGGTCACAAAGAGTTGGACACGACTGAGTGACTAAGCACACGAGCACACAACAGATACTCAGAAACTATTGAATAAAATTCAACATTTATTACAGATTGTTTAAAAATCTGGCAACAGAAATATACTCTTATAATAGTGTTAGAAAAATGGTTTATGTGAAGCCAAGAGCAAGTATCATTTTTTAATGACAAAACACTACAAAAGTGTTTCAGATTCTGTCAGTTTTTTCCCTATCAATGTTGTCCTTTTAGCAATAGGATCCACAAAGTTTTACTTAGTTACACAGAAAAAGAAAAGAAACTAACTTAACATTTTGTGTAATATGATTGCAGAGCTTCATACTCCACAGGATGATTGAGAAACATTAATACTACAAGTTCTTTTACTATGAGAAAAAACTAAAATGATTTTATAAGATATTAATAAGACTTTATACTGGAATCTGTAGTTTTATTAACAGATCACTGTAGTTAAAAAAAAAGCAATACATAGGAAAATACAATTAAATGTCTAGGAAACTACATCTAAAGAAAAAAGAAATGGAACTTTATTTAGGAATGAAAAGTTGCATGAGAGTATGCTCCTAAGTGTAAGTGATATTAATATATCAGTTATCAACAAGTTAAAAAGAAATTCATTGCTCTGGGTCACAAGGAGTCAGACACGATTGAGCGACTGAACTGAACTGAATCTAAATCTAAATCCCAATTAGAATTCCAATGGATAGTTTAATCAATACAATTATTCCTAAATTAACATGGAACCATAAATGTGAAAAATTGTCTACACAGCCTCTGAAAAGAGAGGAAATAAAGTTGATATTTCTCTACCAAATATTAAATTGCAATGACCCTGTGGCACTAATATAGGAATGGATTAGCAAAACAGAAGGATCAAATAAAAGGTCCTGAAGTAGATAAAAGTCTCATGAAAACTAGGATAATTAGTAGATATTAGATATGGGGTTTCAAGTCTGTTAGAAAGACTGTACTTATAAGTATGATTATATGTATCTTACTGATATCTAGAAGCACACTGTGCATTAAAGATAGTAACTCTATCTGCCATTTACATAGAAAATATTCTTTCCTAACACAAAACTTGCATTTTAAATTAAATGAAGCACTGTTGATGTACAATTTTTGAAAATTGTTTTGGAGTCTAATCTACTGATCTGTCCCCTGATGAATGTCATATCCATTCTTCCTTCTAAAGTGTGTCTTGCACTGCTTGCTTCCTTTCTGGCCTGCTTTACCAGTTTTCTGTAGCCTATATTTTTTTTTTTTCCTGAAAATTTTAAGAGTCTATTAAGCCCTTTTTCTTCAGGATTTAAACTCCTGCATCTCTGGAAGATGAGGTGTAAGAACATCTCACAATATAAACATACTCAGGTGTCTTTCATTGTAAAGCAAACAAATAAACCAACAACCAAAACACTTCCTCTCGTAGTCCATTCACCCTCCCCTTTTAAATAACACCCCTCTTCTCTGATCCCCGACAAAGCTAATCACTTTGAGAAGACCATTTAAACCAGTGGTTACAAATTGAAAAAAAAAATTGAAAGAGACTATGTAAAGATAGTTTCTGGTTCAATGAGTTATCAACCAGTTTTGTCAAGTGTATTAAAACAATTTGCCAGCAAAACAAGTGACATTGTCTGATTGTAAATCCCCTTTACAAAGCTGGTTGATGTTAAAACTATACAAAAAAATAGCCACTTGGTAGAGTCACTATTAGTAAGGGCAAGTAGCAATGAATAGATCCAAAAGTTTTGTAAAAACTATGAATTCGGGGATTAATTGGGACAAAAATGCAGGGACAACCACCTGAAGACCACTGTGGAAAGCCAGGGCAAAAGACCTATTACCATGATTTGGGTCCATTCATAAGGAAAAAGAAAAACTGAAATATGAGGAAAAAAAATGTTCTTCCATGGTGGTCTAAAAGCTTACACTGTATGACTCCTATTATTTTAAAGTATTTAAAGTGTGTTTTATGGCCTAGAATATAGTTTCTCTTAGTGAATGTTCCATATGAATATGAGAAGAATGGATGGTCTACTATTTCTGGGAAGTATTCTATATGTATCATTTATATTTATTTGCTTGATGGTTTTTGAGTTCAGCAATGTCTCTACTGATTTTCTGCCTGCTGGGTCTGTACATTATGGAGATGCTGACATCTCTAATAATGGATTCATCTACTTCACTTTGCTGTTCCATCCATTTTTGCCTTATATATTTTGGTGCTTTGTTGTTGGATATATACGTATTAAGGATTACTATATACATAAATGTATATATTATATATTTAAATTTTAATTTTTATATAATTTTTAAAAGTTATACTCCCTTTATAGTGATTTTGAAATATTGGCTATATTCCCCATTTATCTATATATAATAACATTCTTTGTCCTTGACATTTTTCTTTGCTCTAGAATTTGTTGTCTACAATTAATATAACTTCTTCAGCTTTCTTTTTGATTACTGTTAATATGGTAGATCTTTCTCCATTCCTTTACTTTCAATTTATATGTGTCTTTATTTTGAAAGTAGGTTTCTTCTGAATAACATATAGTTGTATCTTGTTTCATAATCTACTCAAACATCTGTTTTTAAAGTTGTTTTATTATCACTTAAAGTGATTATTAATGTATTTGGATGAATATATGTTATATTTATCACTGTTTTTTACTTGTTATGTTGTTCTTTGTTTCTTTTTATTTTTTCCTTTCTGGTTGTTTTATAGTCTTTTTCTCCCTTTTCTGATTTTTAACTGAGCAATTCATATGGTTACATTCTCTCCTTCTTAACATATAAATTATACTTCTTTTTAAAAAATGTTTTAGTTATTGTTATATAATTTATAATATACCTATATAACTAACACAAGTCCACTTGCAAACAACACTATGACACACCTCAGATAATATAAGTAACATTAATAGCATTCGTCCCTCCCAACTTTTGTATTATTGCTGTCCTCCATGTAACACTGAATACATTGTTATTTTTAAAACATATTATTAGATCAATTAATAAGAAAGACAAATATGTGTTTGATCTTTACATATTCTTTCTCTAATGCTTTCATTTTCTTTGGCTCTCAGCTTTCTTTATGGTCCAACCCTCATATCCATTCATAACTACTGGAAAAACCATAGCTTTAACTAGACTGACCTTTGTTGGCAAAGTAATGTCTCTGCTTCTTAATGCGCTGTCTAGGTTTGTCATAACTTTTCTTCCAAGGAGCAAGCACCTTTTAATTTCATGGCGGCAGATCACCGTCTGCAGTGATTTTCTCTCAACACTTTAAATATTCCTCTCTACTCTCTTCTTGTTTGCATGGTTTCTGAGAAGTATTTTGTAATTCTTATCATTGCTCTTCAATAGTTAAAATTTTATTTCCTCTGCTTTGAATTTCTGCTATTTAAATTTGATATGCCTAGGTATTGGGTTTGGTGTTTTATGAGCTTCCTAGATCTGTGGTTTGGTATTTGACATTCATTTGGGGAAATTCTCATTTTCACTTAAAATATTTCTTCTCTTCCTTTTTTTGTTTTCTCCTTCTGGTGTTATATTTACATACATGTTACACCTTTTATAGTTGTCCCATAGTTCTTAAATATTAGATTATTTTTTCAGTATATTTTTCTCTTTTCAGTTTTAGAAGTTTTTACTGACATGTCACTAACATGATTTTTTTTTCCTCAGCCATGTCCAATCTACTAATGAATTTATCAAAGGCATTCCACATGTCTATTACACTGTTTTTGATCTCAAGCATTTCTTTTAATTTTTTTGTTTGATTTTGCATCTCTTTGCTTACATTGGCCATCTGTTCTGACATGCTGTCTACTTTACCCATTAGAGCCCTTAGCATGCTAATCACAGCTTTATATCCTCCATCTGTAAATTCCAACAAGCCTGGCATATCTGAGTCTGGCTCTGATGCTCACTTTGTCTCTACAAACTGTTTTTTTGCCTTCCAGTTTGCCTTGTAACTTTTGTTTGGAAACTGAACATGATGTGTGAGGTAAAAGGAACTGAGGCAAGGTTTACTAATGACCAATAATCACTAGGTCATTAATGATGTTTTGGTAAGGAGTGTGTGGGAAGGTAAACATTCTCTCATTCCATGATTAGGTCTCAGTCTTTTTGTAAATCTGTGTCTCTGAGCTGTGATGTTTAAAGTGTCTCTCCGTGATTTTTTACAGCCTTAATTGGGACAAGTTGACTGGATAGGTTGAGAACTGGATATTTCCCTTTTCCAGTGTATGAGGCTGGAGTGGGTTAGAGTTGGGTGTTTCTCTGCCCACAGGTTGGTTAGGTTCTGGTAAATGCATTTCTCTTTAAGGCATGTCTTGTTTAGGTCAGAATAGTCTATCTCAAAATCCTTGTTCCCCTCTCCCCATGCCAAAAATGCAAAGGGATTTTTCTTAACTCTTCACTATGAGAACCTGGTTGGAATCTGGAAGTAAAACTCACAAATAGGTGGTGATCCCTTTATGACTGGACCACTTGGAGTTTTTAACTTTCAGACTTATACATACTAAGCTGTCAGCAATAGACCTTATTACAATTTAGTTTTTCTACTTTAGCAGTGTTTCACATGGAGTTTTCTTTTCATGGGTTTTTTGTTTAGTCATTCAGTCATGTCCGATTTGCAACACCATGGACTATATATAACCTGCAAGGCTCCTCTGTCCATGGGATTTTCCAGGTAAGAGTACTGGAGTGGGCTGCTATTTCCTTCTCCAGGAGACCTTCCCTACCTAGGGATTGAACCTATGTCTCCTGAATTGGTAAGTAGATTCTTTACCACTGAGTCACCAAGGGAAGCCTATTCATGGGTTTTTGCTTCCAGAAATTATGATTCTCTGTAACCATCTATCCAATTTTAAAGACAGAAGTTTGCCCTGTGACCAAACTTCTCTGAAATAGCTAAGAAGCATTGTTGATTTTTAGTTTGTTCAGCTTTTTCTCTTGCTGTTAGAATGAAGTGATGACTTACAAGTTTCTTAGAAACTAGATTGGAAAGTGGAAAAAGCTCTATTTTAAAAAATAACACCTCTTCTTAATTTGCTAAACATTTAAATCATGACTGTAAATTGATTGCTTTAGAATTATTTTTCTGCATCTATTGAAATAATTATGTATTATTTCTTTTAATTTCTTCATATGATAAATTGCATTGATTGCTTTTCAAAGGTTATATCAATCTTGCTTTCTTAGGATAAATCCTACTTGGTCAAAATACATTTGGATTTCAAGCACTAACAATTTGTTAGTGAATTTTAGCTTTATATTCATGAGAAATATTGGTGAATTTTTTCTGCAATGTCTTTTCTGATTGTTTTGCTGGACTCACAAACAAGGAGGGCAGTGATCCCTCCTTTTCTTTTTCAAAAATACTTGCATAATATTCATGTTATTTCTTCTTTAAATGTGCTCTTTTAGCAGAGGAGTTAAGAAATTTCATTTCTATTTTAGAATTAGGGCTATTCAGATTGCAGCCTTTATTCTTGTGTTAATTTTGGTAGGTTACATTTTTTAATAAATGTTTCCATTTCATATAAATTGTCATATGTGTTGTAAAAGTTTAAATGTAATCTCTTGTTATGCTTTCAATCACTGTAAAATCTGTGTTGATAAATCCTTTTGAAGCCTGATACTGGTAGTTTTTTTTTTTTTTTTTCTTATTTTTGTAATCAATCTACCTAGAGATATATAAATTTTATTAATCTTTTTCTTCTGTTAATTTTCTCTGTCCCTGTCATATATTTCTGTTGCTACTATTAATTTCTTCACTTACTTATTTCCACTTACTTCAAGTTTAATTTGATTTTGTCAAACGGAAGCCTTAGATCATTAATTTTAGGTCTTCTCTAACATAAGCATAGGAGTTGTATATTTCTAAATAAACACTGATTCAATTTTATCTCATTATTTGATTTATAGGCCATATAATCTTTATGAATGTATTTCTTAATTTTATTTTCATTATTAGTGAATTTTATTAAGGGCTTCCCAGGTGGCACCATGGTAAAGAAACTGCCTGCCAATTCAGGAGATGCAAGAGATGTGGGTTCAATCCCTGGGTTGAGAAGATCCTCTAGAGAAGGAAATGGCAACCCTCTGCAGTATTCTTGCCTGGAAAATTCCATGGATGGAGGAACCTGGCAGGCTACAGTGTAGAGGGGTTGCAAAGAATCAGACATGACTGAGCATGCACACAAACATTATGATTACTTGTGATTTAGTAAAAGTTATTATTAGCAATTTTTAGTTTAATTCCACTGTACTCAGAAACTATACTCCATATGACTTTGATCTAATTAAATATATTGATGCTTGTCTTTAAATTACAACTTATGTTATCAGTTTTAATTTTGCTTTGTCTGTTTATAATTTTAAAGTTAGTTTATATTCCTAATTTGAGTAAATCTGTTACCAACCTCAAGATACAGTTACAGAATTAATTTGCAAAACTAATACCCAAGTCATAAAAGAAATCACATAAAACTTGAGAGAAGGATACTGTTCCTTAAGGTGGTAGGGAAAATGGGAATGGGAAATGAAGACTTACTGTTTAATGGGGACAAAGTTTTAGTTTTGGAGAGTGAAAAATCCTGAAGATGGATGATGGTGAGAGTTCATAATAAATTGAATGTACTTAGTGCCACTGAAATATATAGTTAAATATGGTTGAAATAGTATGTTTTATATTATGTGACTTTTACCACAATAAAAGTACATTAAATTTTTTAAAAAGAACACTGTCCCACTGATACTTCATTCAGATTTTGATTCTCTTTCTACTGGTACTCTTTCTGAAATATCATATGGTAATTTTGTTATTGTCTAAATTAGCATGAGGTAGTGACTTTTTCATACAGAAAAAATTCATTTTAGCTACCAGAGTATCTTGAAGTTTGAATGTTCTTGACACTCAACATGTCTTCCTATAGCTACATGAGCCATTTAGTACACCTACACATCCCATACATACTCCATAAAACCCTAGATGCTATTCTGAAACCAGCCTCAGGAAATGAAGAAAATGTTGCACGCAATGGTTTAATTGCCTGGAGAAGTTGCTCCAACGGTGACAGGTGAAAATAATTCTGGGATGGATATAAGTCAAATTATTATATATATCCTAACTTTTCTTCAATGCATTGTCAACTCTTAACTTGCAGTCATGTTGACAAGACCCTTTAGTCAAACTGATTTCTGAAGAAGTGGGCTTTTTATTAAGAGCCCATTCAACTGACCTTTGTTTCTAATTACTAAAGGCCAGTATTGGGGGACATGCAAGAGATATGTTGCAATATCAGAAAACCACTGAGCAATGCAAGAAGTGCTGAGATTTGGTGCAGAGCTGTTGGAATTGGAGACAGAAATATTTACTAATATACAAATCTAATTTTTACTCCTAAGGTATTTGTTCTTGTACCCTACACATTTTCTTCATGGCTCTCATCAAAGTTTCTAATCATGTGTGTGTATTGTATGTATGTCTCTTCTAGGCTATTTATGCTAAGAAGAGCAGATCCTGGATTTATCACATCTGACCTATCTAGAACTAATTGAGTGCTAACACACATTAGACATTAAAATACTTTTGAAATTACACGTCAGTAATTAAAGGAGTACATCAAGGCTGTATATTGTAACCCTGCTTATTTAACTTATATGCAGAGTACATCATGAGAAACACTAGGCTTGAAGAAGAACAAGCTGGAATCAAGATTGCCAGGAGAAATATCAATAACCTCAGATATGCAGATGACACCACCCTTATGGCAGAAAGTGAAGAGGAACTAAAAAGCCTCTTGATAAAAATGAAAGAGGATAGTGAAAAAGTTGGCTTAAAGCTCAAATTCAGAAAATGAAGATCATGGCATCTGGTCCCATCACTCCATGGGAAATAGATGGGGAAACAGTGGAAACAGTGTCAGACTTTATTTTTCTGGGCTCCAAAATCACTGCAGATGGTGACTGCAGCCATGAAATTAAAAGACGCTTACTCCTTGGAAGGAAAGTTATGACCAACCTAGATAGTATATTCAAAAGCAGAGACATTACTTTGCCAACAAAGGTCCGTCTACTCAAGGCTATGGTTTTTTTCAGTGATCATGTATGGATGTAAGAGTTGTACTATGAAGAAAGCTGAGGGCTGAAGAATTGATGCTTTTGAACTGTGTTGTTGGAGAAGACTCCTGAGAGTCCCTTGGACTACAAGGAGATCCAATCAGTCCATCCTAAAGGAGACCAGTCCTGGGTGTTCATTGGAAGGACTGATACTGAGGCTGAAACTCCAATCTTTGGCTACCTCATGTGAAGAGTTGACTCACTGGAAAAGACCCTGATGCTGGGAGGGATTGGGGGCAGGAGGAGAAGGGGACGACAGAGGAGGAGATGGCTGGATGGCATCACCGACTTGATGCGTATGAGTTTGGGTGAACTCCAGGAGTTGGTGATGGACAGGGAGGCCTGGCATGCTGCAATTCATGGGGTCGCAGTCGGACACGACTGAGCGACTGAACCGAACTGAATTTCCCTGTCTAGAAGCTAGCTACACTATAGAACACATTTTCCAAAGAAATTGTAATATTCTCTAAAAAGGCAGACTACATTGTCCAGAGACCACCATTCCAAAAAGGAGAAACCTGGCCAAGGAGGAGAACACAGAGAATAGTTGTGATTATAGGAAAGTTGGAATATTTTAATAATATATTGCAATGATAAGGAAATAAGGAGAGGTAGCTGTCAGCAGGAACCTTTGATATTTTAGTTTTAAAAATATTAATCTTCCTAATATTAATATGTTAATATCCAACATATTGGATATTTAAGTGTAAGGAAATATCAATAAGGATGAGGAATTTGAATTGTAGGTGGAGCTGGGAATAATATCAGCACTGCAGTCGTATTTTTATAAGAAGTGAAAGTGAAAGTGGCTCAGTCAGGTCTGACTCTTTACGACCTCATGGTCTATATAGTCCATGTAATTCTCCAGACCAGAATATTGGAGTGGGTAGCCCTTCCCTTCTCCAGGGGATTTTTTCAATCCAGTGTTTGAACCCAGGTATCCTGCATTGCATGCGGACTCCTGACCAGCTGAGCCACAAGGGAAGCCCAAGAATACTGGAGTGGGTAGCCTATCCCTTCTCCAGAGGATCAATTCCACCCAGGAATTGAACCGGGGTCTTCTGCATTGCAATGCGGATTCTTTACCACCTGAGCTAACAGGGAAGCCCCTAACTATGGATTGTTGCAAATGTGAGCAAATGAGCCAGCACTGAGAATGAGAACAGAACGATCAATCGAGCAATTGATCTTTGCTGTGGTAAGTACTAAGAATTATAAAGCTTGAAAAGAAGACAAAGCAGTAAAGAAATTAAAGCGAGCATTATTATTTTACTCATTTTCTGCCTTGATATTGTTAATGTTTTAGGTAAAGAAGTCAATTTATATCTCTGGAAATTTCTATTTCAGCTGACAATAAAATAAAACAATCTTCCAAAATCAGGACTATGAAAAGTGAATCTTTAAAGAAATCTCAAGTCTTACTTTTCTTACTCTTCCTTCCCTCTCTATCACGTAATTAGTTTTTATAGCATTAAGAAGATTAGAAGAGGAAGCTTCTATAATCCTGAAAGACAAAAATGTTTTACAAAATTTAGACTCCAGTGCAGTTTCCCTGCAAAAAAAAAAAAAAAAGGATGTACTTTTATCAGATATTTGTTTGTATATGTGCATAAGTCTGTACTTTTTCACTTATAATTTTCATATTTTTCTATGATCTGCAAGCTTCTTATTTTCAAGAGTGTAATACAAATCAGAAGCATGAGAAATGCTTAGTTAGCTGAAGATTTGTTGCTCAAATGTGTCATTTTAGGAGTCTAAATTCAGTAAGTAGGAAAGGAAAAACTTTAGCAAAAGGAATCAAGCAGACAGTAGCTATTTTCAGGTTCCATTTGTCAAACTGATGCAAAATTGTCACTACAAATAAATGCCTAAAAAAGAAGATACTTCAGTAAGTTTAGCAAGTCATTTCACTGTTCTGAGATGTCAACTCTAAAACCCCAAGGCCTTAGGAGTCATGAGAAATATGCTTAGGGGTGAAAAAAAGGCTTAAAATATTTCTACTCTGTGATATTGGAAGGATGTCAAATGTTCAGATAACAAATAATGAAAAGTTTAATCACACTCATTCAGAAAGGTGCATTCTTTGAATTCTCTCCAAAAGTCACTTTAATCAAAGTGGGGATTAAAAATACTAAATTTAGTTGAAATACAAACTTCATAATGAAAGTTCTGTGGACCAAGACTCATTCAGGTGACACAAAAATTTGAAGGACATCCTAAAGGGAGATTAAAGAATTGTTGAAATAGTTCTATATTTAAGCTGCACACAGATTTTTATTTGTATTTAAGGATACATGTATTTACTCTGAAGAATTAAGATTACAAAGAATAGTTTTGTTGAGGAGAATTGCTTTGATTCATTTTACATTATAAAAACTTAGTACAAATAATGCATGTACTTAAGAAAAATAAGGGTTTCCCTCTATAATTCTGACACCTGCCTTTTTTACCTTCCCCCATAATATCAAACTCTTAATGACAGTCACTGCAATTGCTGACAAATCAATTTAAAGAAATACTCCAGCATTATCTTTATCAATAGTTACAGAAACAGTAGAGAAAATCTGTCACTTGGTAGTTTCAAGGAAATTTGGATTCACAGGCAAGACAGAAGCAGGTTTGCAAAGTCAGAATAATAAGACAGATGAGAGCTGCTATTATAATATTATGGAATAAATAAGAGATGAATATCTAATTTTGTAAATGTTTATTTGCTGTTAGTAGCATTTTTATATATACCAAAATAATAGGTGGTCATTGTAAAACTTTTGGAAACTAAAAACTATGTAAAGGAGAGTATTCTAAAATCACATGTAATTCTATTATTTAATATTTGAAGATTCTTTTCAGATGTTCTGTATAGTTGGTAGCATATTGTATGTACAAGTCTATATTCTTTTTTTTAATGTTCAAGGCAATGGCACCCCACTCCAGTACTCTTGCCGGGAAAAACCCATGGACGGAGGAGCCTGGTAGGCTGTAGTCCATGGGGTTGTTAAGAGTCGGACACGACGGAGCGACTTCACTTTCACTTTTCACTTTCATGCATTGGAGAAGGAAATGGCAACCCACTCCAGTGTTCTTGCCTGGAGAATCCCAGGGATGGGGGAGCCTGGTGGGCTGCCGTCTATGGGGTCACACAGAGTCGGACATGACTGAAGCGACTTAGCAGCAGCAGCAGCATGAATATGTAGATGTTCACAAAATCACTTTCTTGTTACTATTATCCCAATCACCCAACAGTTAATCAACCACAAATGACCTATGTCATATAATAAGAATAGTAATTCAAACCAAAGGAAGTATTTTGATAAAATTTCCTGATCCTCATTACTTTTTATTCTGTAAGTGAAAGTAGTTATTTTTTTCGGTATGAAGTGGTTAAAGATTAGAATGAGAGTTAAATCAGTCAATTGTGCTTATCTCCAGCTTAACTGCTGAAACATTTATAAACTCTTTAAGCTCAGAATTGTATATTGTACTCCACTATTCATGCCTGGAAAATCCCATGGACCGAGGAGCCTGGTGGGCTACAATACATGGGGTCGCAAAGAGTTGAACACGACTGAGCAACTTGTGTGTGTGTGTGTTTGTATGAAATAGAATTTGAGCAAATGTCCAACTTCTATTGACTTCTAATAGACACCGTCATCTTTTATTGTTTTCCCTCCTCCATCTTAGACACCATTCCTCAAGGAGGCTTCAAGATAAATGCACATTAACTTCACACTGGCACACATTCAAATGATTTGGGAGAAATTTACTTAATTGAATTGTGATTCAGAGCCTGTACAATGAAAATCATATTGCTAGAAAGTACTTTTAAAGCCTAGATCACAGCATCTGGAAGGTCACACTCTAATAACAGAAAACAGACACACCAATCAAATGCTCATGAAGATATGGGGTTACAAAATGATACCTACTATATTCAGGCATACAAGAAAATGAGCTTTAAAAATGGTTCTATTTCTGAGCTCACAAATCCCTACCTACTTGAGGGAAGGAAATAGGTGGAAAAACAAGTAAATTTTAGTATAATTTAGTAAACTCAGTCCAAGATTCACCTAACCACTCCTTTCAGGTAAATACTTCTTTTTTTTAAACTTTGGTTTTCCTAAACTGTCTGGAACCTCTCTTAAGATTATTTTTACGATGACATATGAATATGTTCAAAGATGGTGTGTGATTGAAGGGTTTTGATGATGCAGAGAAGACACTGAATCACCAAAGTGCCCTGGTGTTTGTTCTGTCTTGCCATTGATTTCTGTGGCAATACCCTGATTGCCAGTTGAGTCTTGAAAACCAATCAATCTAACTCTTGCTCTCTCCCCACTTCTCCTTCTTTGTCTGTCTAATTCTCTCTTCCTGTCCAAAAGTAGCATTCAGGATTATTGTCTTGATGTAAAAGTCATAGGTTTAATGCACTCATCTCAACACCATGTTCTCAGATTCAATAAATGTTCACAAATTCTGTCCTTGAACAACCCTAATGCGAATCGGGAAAAAAGAGTTTAGAAGATGGACAGCTTGATGTTTAGGAATGTGTGTTCCATGGAAGCAGGACTTAATTTATGCATTGATCCTGGGTATCTTCCTGACAACTCATGCACCAAGACTTTGAGATCTCTCTGCTTTTCCTAGACGACTTACTCATCACCACTTGGGGAGCTGTTTCTTCCTTTCTTTGCCTCCACATCTCAAGTGCTTTACTCTCAATATGTTTTATAGGGGAGACAATATGTGTAATGTTTAAACTTGGTCTCAGATAGACCAGAGTTCAAGTACAATAATTAACACTGCCAGTAAGTTTAGTTGAATAACTTTGGGAAAGTTACTTTACCTCTTTAGGTTAAGTTTTCTCCCCTTCAAAAACAGAAAACAACGATAGTTATCTCACAGGATTATTGAAACCATAAATGAGATGATAGTTTTAAAATACATATACAATGCACAGTTTAAGTCTTATAAACCCTCAAAATGTGGTAAATGTTATAACTATTACTTTTGAGAAGTATTGTGATAACAAAGGTGTTCCTTAGGTCATTCTTATATCAGTGAAGTAAATGATTATATATTATTGAACCAAAGAATTATAACTTTGGAAAATACAATGAAGTACTGTAAAGAGCTCATCCAAGTAGGAACTTGGATTATTGAGATCTTTCCTCTTTTCTTATGTAAGCATTTAATGCTGTTATGCCTCTAAGAACTGCTTTAACTAGTCCTGAACATTTTGATAACATTGCATTTTTTTTCAGTTATTTTTAATTGAATTATAATTGACATACAATATTATCTCATTTCACGTGTATACCACAGTGATTTGATGTTTTTATACATTACAGAGTGATCACTGTGATGTCTAGTTACCATATGGAATTATAATATTATTATTTACTGTATTCCCTTTGTTTTATATTATATCCCAGTTATTTATTTTAGAGCTGGAAGTTTTCACTTCCTAAACCCCTTTACCTATACCACTTATCTTCCCATCCGCTCCCTTCTGACAACCACTAGTCTTTGATTTGCTTTCTGTTTTTCCTGGTTTGTCCATTTGCTTTGATTTTTAGATTCCACAGAAAATTAAAATCATATAGTATTTGTCTTTGTCTGACTTATTTCATTTACCATAATACCCTCTAGGTCCACCTACACAGTTGCAAATGGCAAGATTCAGTTCTTTTTCTTGGCTAGTATTCTACTGTATGTATGTATACAACCATACACACACACACTCATGTCTTCTTTATCCATTCATTATTGATGGAAAATTATGTTCCCCATTTAGCTCTACTATAAAAAAAAAAATCATTTGAGTTTTCCTCTGTGATCCATGGGCTATTTAGAAGCATGTTTAATTTCCATATGATGTGAAGTTTGCCTGTTGTTTTCTGTTATTTATTTCTAGTTTAACTTCATTACTGTCACTAGTCTACAGTAATTTCATTACTATAGAGAACATACACCAAATGACAAGTTGTTTTAAACTGGATGAGGTTTGTTTTATAGACTAGAATCTGGTCTATCTTGGTGAATGTGTGCTGTTCTTTAGCGTTCTATATATGTCGATTGGATCCTGTTGCTTGACTGTACTATTCAAATCTTCTGACTAGTAATTCTGTTACTGTTGAGAGGAGACAACTGAGTCTTCAGCTGTATGATTATGAATCAATGTATTTTTCCTTTTAGATCTACAAGGCTTTGCTTCACATATTTGAAGGCTTTATTTGGTGTGTAACATACTTAGGATCCATATGCTTCCTGATGGTTTCATCTTTTTTGTCTTTACATTATATTCTTCTTATCTCTTCTAACTGTATTGACTTTTCAGAGATCAGATCAGTCGGTCAGTCGTGTCCGACTCTTTGCGACCCCATAAACTGCAGCACGCCAGGCCTCCCTGTCCATCAGCAACTCCCGGAGTTCACTCAGACTCACATCCATCGAGTCAGTGATGCCATCCAGCCATCTCATCCTCTGTTGTCCCCTTCTCCTCCTGCCCCCAATCCCTCCCAGCATCAGAGTCTTTTCCAATGAGTCAACTCTTCACATGAGGTGGCCAAAGTACTGGAATTTCAGCTTTACCATCATTCCTTCCAAAGAAATCCCAGGGCTGATCTCCTTCAGAATGGACTGGTTGGATCTCCTTGCAGTCCAAGGGACTCTCAAGAGTCTTCTCCAACACCACAGTTCAAAAGCATCAATTCTTCGGCACTCAGTCTTCTTCACAGTCCAACCTCACATCCATACATGACCACAGGAAAAACCATAGCCTGTGACTAGACGAACCTTTGTTGGCAAAGTAATGTCTCTGCTTTTGAATATGCTATCTAGGTTGGTCATAACTTTCCTTCCAAGGAGTAAGCATCTTTTAATTTCATGGCTGCAGTCACCATTTGCAGTGATTTTGGAGCCCAGAAAAATAAAGTCTGACACTGTGTCCA
>NW_011494790.1:2410745-2412461 GCF_000754665.1 Bison bison bison
ATCTTTCAGAATTTTCCACAGTTTATTGTGATCCACACAGTCAAAGGCTTTGGCATAGTCAATAAAGCAGAAGTAGATGCTTTTCTGGAACTCTCTTGCTTTTTCCATGATCCAGCGGATGTTGGCAATTTGATCTCTGGTTCCTCTGCCTTTTCTAAAACCAGCTTGAACATCAGGAAGTTCACGGTTCACATATTGCTGAAGCCTGGCTTGGAGAATTTTGAGCATTACTTTACTAGTGCGTGAGATGAGTGCAATTGTGCAGTAGTTTGAGCATTCTTTGGCATTGCCTTTCTTTGGGATTGGAATGAAAACTGACCTTTTCCAGTCCTGTGGACACTGCTGAGTTTTCCAAATTTGCTGGCATATTGAGTGCAGCACTTTCACAGCATCATCTTTCAGGATTTGGAACAGCTCAACCGGAATTCCATCACCTCCACTAGCTTTGTTCGTAGTGATGCTTTCTAAGGCCCACTTGACTTCACATTCCAGGATGTCTGGCTCTAGGTCAGTGATCACACCATCGTGATTATCTGGGTCGTGAAGATCTTTTTTGTACAGTTCTTCTGTGCATTCTTGCCATCTGTTCTTAATATCTTCTGCTTCTGTTAGGTCCATACCATTTCTGTCCTTTATCGAGCCCATCTTTGCATGAAATGTTCCTTTGGTATCTCTGATTTTCTTGAAGAGACCTCTAGTCTTTCCCATTCGGTTGTTTTCCTCTATTTCTTTCCACTGATTGCTGAAGAAGGCTTTCTTATCTCTCCTTGCTATTCTTCGGAACTCTGCATTCAGATGTTTATATCTTTCCTTTTCTCCTTTGCTTTTTGCTTCTCTTCTTTTCACAGCTATTTGTAAGGCCTCCTCAGACAGCCATTTTGCTTTTTTACATTTCTTTTCTATGGGAATGGTCTTGATTCCTGTCTCCTGTACAATGTCACTAACCTCAGTCCAGAGTTCATCAGGCACTCTATATATCAGATCTAGGCCCTTAAATCTATTTCTCACTTCCACTGTATAATCATAAGGGATTTGATTTAGGTCATACCTGAATGGTCTAGTGGTTTTCCCTACTTTCTTCAATTTAAGTCTGAATTTGGCAATAAGGAGTTCATGGTCTGAGCCACAGTCAGCTCCTGGTCTTGTTTTTGTTGACTGTATAGAGCTTCTCCATCTTTGGCTGCAGAGAATATAATCAATCTGATTTCGGTGTTGACCATCTGGTAATGTCCATGTATAGAGTCTTCTCTTGTGTTGTTGGAAGAGGGTGTTTGTTATGACCAGTGCATTTTCTTGGCAAAACTCTATCAGTCTTTGCCCTGCTTCATTCCGTATTCCAAGGCCAAATTTGCCTGTTACTCCAGGTGTTTCTTGACTTCCTACTTTTGCATTCCAGTCCCCTATAATGAAAAGGACATCTTTTTTGGGTGCTAGTTCTAAAAGGTCTTGTAGGTCTTCATAGAACCATTCAACTTCAGCTTCTTCAGTGTTACTGGTTGGGGCATAAACTTGGATTACTGTGATATTGAATGGTTTGCCTTGGAAACGAACAGAGCTCATTCTGTCGTTTTTGAGATTGCATCCAAATACTGCATTTCGGACTCTTTTGTTGACCATGATGGCCACTCCATTTCTTCTGAGGGATTCCTGCCTGCAGTAGTAGATATAATGGTCATCTGAATTAAATTCACCCATTCCAGTCCATTTGAATTCGCT
>NW_011494790.1:2412561-2452098 GCF_000754665.1 Bison bison bison
CAGGTTCCTATGCAATATTGCTATTTACAGCATCAGACCTTGCTTCTATCACCAGTCACATCCACAGCTGGGTATTGTTTTTGCTTTGGCTCCATCCCTTTATTCTTTCTGGAGTTATTCTCCATTGATCTCCAGTAGCATATTGGGCACCTACTGACCTGGGGAGTTTCTCTTTCAGTATCCTATCATTTTGCCTTTTCATACTGTTCATGGGGTTCTCAAGGCAAGAATACTGAAGTGGTTTGCCATTCCCTTCGCCATGGACCACATTCTGTCAAATCTCTCCACCATGACCCGCCCGTCTTGGGTTGCCCCACAGGCATGGCTTAGTTTCATTGAGTTAGACAAGGCTGTGGTCCTAGTGTGATTAGATTGACTAGTTTTCTGTGAGTATGGTTTCAGTGTGTTTGCCCTCTGATGCCCTCTTGCAACACCTACCGTCTTACTTGGGTTTCTCTTACCTTTGGCATGGGGTATCTCTTCATGGCTGCTCCAGCAAAGCGCAGCCATTGCTCCTTACCTTGGACAAGGGGTAGGTATCTCCTCACCGCTGCCCTTCCTGACCTTCAACGTGGAATAGCTATTGACTTTTAAGTAAGTATTGATTTTTAAATCTACTTAAAAGTCTACTTTAAGTCTACTTTGTAAGATATTAACATAGCCATTGTTTTATTGTTTTATTTATTAATGGTTGCATGACATATCTTCTTCAACCATTTTACTTTCAACATACTTATACATTTGAATTCAAAGTTAATTTCTTTTAAGCAGCATATAATTGAGTCATTTTATAAGTTCACTCTGAAACTTTTCTCTAAAAGAAAAGTTTTAAAGAAACTCTCTTTTCTTTAAATTGGTATGTTTAAACCTTTTACTTTCAAAGTAATTATTTATGTATTATCACTTAAATCTGACATTTTATTACTTTTGAATCATAAACATACATTATCTGCCAAACCTTGGTATTTGTAGACGGAGATTAGTGAATGGAAAACAAATATGAGTTCACATTATATGGTCAGAAATTTAAAAGAAAAAATTTTCAAAGAAATAGTTTAATAATTTCCCATAGCTAATGAAGGGCTTCCCTTGTGGCTCAGCTGGTAAAGAATCTGCCCGCAATGCAGGAGACCTGGATTCAACCCCTGGGTTGGGAAAATCCCCTCGAGAAGGGAAAGGCTACCCACTCCAGTATTCTGGCCTGGAGAATTTTATGGCCTATATAGTCCATGGGGTTGCAAAGAGTCAGACACCGCTGAATGACCTTCACTTTCACTTTCATAGCTGATGAAAATGTGAGTCTTCATATTGAAATGACTTGGTAAATTATAAATGAATGGCTTAAAAAATGATCTATCATAAATATATTTTCATTGTATTTTATAATCACAAGGACTAAGGAAATATCCTAGTAACTCCCAGAAAGCAAAACCAATATAATAAAAAAGAATGATAATTAGACAAGCATCATATTTTTCAGCAATAAAATTGGATATTAGAAGACAACTGAAGACATTTCCAAATTTCTCAGGGAAAATTATTTTCATTCTAGAATATTTTTACTGAGCAACAGTATTGTTCAAATGTGAAGACAAATGTATTTCAGATATAAGATGACTCAGAAAGTTCATTTCTTACTCAATACACCAGAAGAAGTTTATTGAAACAGAATACAAATTAAACAAAGAAGAAAATAGAAGACATAGCATAAAGTAAGCACTATTTCTTATTGCTAAGAATATTCTTATTAAGAATATTCAATAAGAATATTGTTATTCTTATTCCTTCTTATTGGAAGGAAATTTGACATGGTTATAGCCTCCAGATAACCAACTTTAATGCAAACTCGAAGTAAACAGAAGATAAATATCACCATCACTGCCAAGCAAGAGAGGCTGCACAGAAAAGGGACTTTCACTTACTACTCTTACTGGTAAGGTAGGAGCCTAGGTAATTCTTATCACTGTTGCAGCACTGTTTTATCTCAAATAGTTAATGTTTCTTCCTATCAGCAGGCAAACACTTCTCCCTTGGGAAAATACTTTTGGGATCATCTTCATGTTGAGTCTAGGAAACACTGCCCTATCTTCCTGGAAATGGAAACACTCTATATTGTTAGAGGATGACCTTAGAAATTCCAAACTCTTTTATACATCTGTTGTAAGAGTGAGTGTCTAATGTAATGATTAGACAATTTATCAGATATCAAGTTAAAACACACACACACTCAACAGATACTTGAAAATAATCCCAGTAGATTGAAAGATTACAGTTAAAAGTTTCCTGTTTATTTGCCATGCCAGAATACTTATTCTTTTCCACTGAAAATAAAGACAAGTTCATTAGAAGATTTCTCATACACTCATCAAACAGCAGACAGAAATTCATTGAACTCCAGTCTTTAAATGCTCTCATACGCCCTCTCTGGGAGCTAAAACATCCCTTATCCTATCACGTGACTTTTGATTTCAAACCTTGTACCAAGTTTTTTAACATTTCGTGTAGCATGACTTAAATTAGACTAAAGGTTGTTTGCTATTCCTTTTTTACTTGCTTACTAAATAGTTTTGAGGGCATAGGAAAGTTCTATCCTGAACAATTCTTTCAATGTGTAGTAGAATGCTTAGAGAAACCACTTGAGACTGAGGATATCTGGAGAGCTATCTATTGTACAACTTCTAAAAAGTTTAATGTATTAGTTGTAGAGGCATTTTGCAGAATACAGCCACATGTCAGTCCCTCAAGTGAAGCATTAGCTGTACTACACTCATTAAAGCTAATGTAGGTGATACAGTTACATCACATTGTGCTGAAAATACTTAGAGGCACTTAAGGGCCCTTAGTTTGTAAACTGGGCAACAGGGATGACACAGTGATGGAAGTGCTTATGGGAGCTGTACTTCACAGAGAGTACATACTTAGTTTAGACATGATGCATATAAAAACCCCTTATGGATTATCAATAGAAAGAGTAAAATTAGAGCTTGCAAGATAGAAGCTGTATTTAGTCTAAAAACAGATATGTATGTCTCTCTTTTCATGTATGGGTCATTTAATACTTTATTTTTTAATTTTTCTGTTTCATTTTTCCAAAGAAATGAAGATATTGGTAGGTACTACTTCTGCCTTAAATGAAATCATTGGAAAGATTTCTATTTGCTTTCCAAAAATAAGATTTTAAAATGTTTCCATTGTATTCTATATGCGTCAGTTTTATTTTTGAATCTAGATTGTCAATTGTTTCTAAGCAATAAAAATAAGAACTGCAATTTATAGCATTTAGCATAATATGATGACACCTACTAAAGTTACCTATCTGCCAAATTAAGCCTCATTTATTACATGAAAGTAATGAGGTCTGTGGATACCTAAAATTACAAACCATTTTTCAGTAAAAGTACCTATGAAAGATTATTAAAAATGACGTTTGTAGCAGACAAAGTCAAGACTTATCCAAATTTCCTTGAGTCTCTTTTACCATTTCTATACATGCTACCCTCAAATTTGATGTGCTTTTATTACCAAAGGCATTTTTATTTCTGAGTAACTTTCTAGGGCATATATATACTACAGTTTTTTTAAATCATTCAATTGTTGAAGGATATCTGGGGTGATTCTAATTATTAGTTATTACAAATAAACCTGCTATCAACATTAATGTATAAGTTTTATGTGAATACAAGTTTTCATTTATGTGGGATAAATGCCCCAGAGTTCAGTTGCTGGGTCTTACTATAGTTGTATATGTCAGGCAATGGATGAATAAACTGGGATGCATTTATGTAATGGGAAACTGCTCAAAAATATGAAGGAACAGATAAGAATGGGAGAAAAAAAAAACTTGATCTCCTAAATTTATACATTGTATGATTCCATTTATATGATGTTATAAAACAAGACAAATTTACAGTGATGAGGAAAAGATGAGTAGTTGTCAGATGGGGTTGGTCTCAGGAGATAACTAAAAGGGGCAAAATGAGATATTTTGGAGCGATGGAAGAGTGTTATATTTTGATTGTGGTGTTGGTTACATGACTGTATGTCTTTATATACTATGAGGGATGAACTTTATATAATTAGTCATTAAAAAATAAAGGAGAGTGTTATATATAAATAATAATTAAAAAATAAAGGAGAATATTACTTATGTTTGATACTCTACCTGAAAACTTTAGGTTAAGATCTAGGCAATGGTGTTTTCATCTCTTACTTTGAAATAATTATAAATTTATAGGAAGCTACAAGAGAGAAAATACCCAGGGAGGTCCTGTGTGCTCTTCATGCAGTTTCCCCCAGTGGCAACATCTTGCATCACTGTTTGTGCTTCGTTGTTCAGTTGTGTAGCCTCTTTGCGACCCAATAGACTGTAGCCCACCAAGCTCCTTTGTCCATAGGATTTTCCAGGCAAGAATACAGGAGTGGGTTGCCATTCCCTTTTCCAGGGGATCTTCCCAACCCAAGGATTGAACGCAGGTCTCTGACGCTATAGGCCGTCTGAGCCACCAGGAAGTTGCACAATTCATAAAGCTTATTCAGATTTTGCCAGCTTCATATTCACTTTTGTGTGTGTGTGTATGTGAGCAGTTCTATGCAGTTCACACAGTGTCACACGTGTTGATTTGATGTTGATGTGATCACCACCACAATCGAAAGCAAAGCTCTTCCATCATCTCTAGGATCCACTGTGCCACCCCTCCATAGTTACTACTTCTTCCCCCTCATCCTTAACATCTGGCAGCTACTAATCTGTTGTCTGTCTCTGTATTTTTCATTTAAGAATGTTACATAAATGGAAATTAAGTACATGATAATGACTTTTGAAAAAAATGCTCTCAACCCAGAAATGAAAGGTTGTTGTTGAATCACGCGAAAACACCGTGATTCTTGGCCCCCAGAGGAGAAGAATTCAATCCGGGGCCAGAGACGAGGCTTGATCACTCAGAGCTTTTGTGTAATAAAGTTTTATTAAAGTATAAAGGAGATAGAGAAAGCTTCTGACATAGGCATCAGAAGGGGGCAGAAAGAGTACCCGCTTGCTAGTGTTAACAATGAAGTTATATACTCCAAAGAATGTCTGGAGGTTGTAAAGACCTCATCAGACCTACTCCCATAATTTACATTTTAAGATAACACTGTCCTCAAGCAAGATACATCCTTGTAAAGACCAGGTCTACTCCCATAATTAACATTTTAAGGTAACAGAAGGTTGAATCCAAAGACTGTCCTTAGGCAGGATACATTATGGTTATATAATCCTAAGGAATGTGGAGAAAGAAAAAAAGTTTGTCCTTTCTTCCTCCTTGAGAATTCCAGACTCCTCTCTCCTTGGGGACCCCTAGACTCCCTATCAACCTGCCTAGGAACTGACTCTCTCAGAAATAAATCCATGTACCAGTTAATCTTCAACAAAGGAGGCAAGAATATACCACAGAGAAAAGACAGTCTCTTTAGCAAGTGGTGAAAAAACTGGACAGGTGCATGTAAATCAATGAAATTAGAATACTCTCTTATACCACACCAGAGAAGGCAATGGCAACCCACTCCAGTACTCTTGCCTGGAAAATCCCATGGACGGAGAAGCCTGCTGGGCTGCAGTCCATGGGGTCGCACAGAGTCGGACAAGACTGAAGTGACTTAGCAGCAGCAGCAGCTTATACCACACACAAAAATAAACTCAAAAATGACTTAAAGAGTTAAATAAAAGACATCATACCATAAAACTTCTAGAAGAGAACATAGGCAAAACGTTCTCTAACATAAATTGTAGCAATGTTTTCTTAGGTCAGTCTTTCAAGGCAATAGCAGTAAAAGCAAAAGTAAACAAAGGGATCTAACCAAACTTACAAGCTTTTGCATATCAAAGGAAACCATGAACAAACAAAAGGACAATCTATGGAGTAGAGAGAAAATATTTCCAAATGATGTAGCCAACACGAGATTAATTTCCAAAATATAGAAACAGCTCATACAGCTCAATATCAAAAACCCCCAGACAACCCAATCAAAAAGTGGACAGAAGTTCTACACAGACATTTCTTCAAAGAAGATATACAGATGGCCAATAGGCACGTGAAAAGATGCGCAACTTTGCTAATTATTACAGAAGTGCAAGGCAAAACTAAAATGAAATATCACCTCTCTTTGGTCAGAATGGCCATCATTTGAGAGTCTACAAATAATCAATTCTGGAGACGGTATGGAGAAAGGTGAATCCTCCTCTATTGTTTGTGGGAACGTGGAATGGTATAGCCATGATGGAAAACAGTATGGAGGTTCCTTAAAAAACTGAAAAAAGAGCTGCCATGTGATCCAACAGTCCCACTCCTGGTCGTGTATCTGGAAGATAGTCTAATTTGAAAAAATACACGCACTCCAATCTTCAGAGCAGGATTATTTACAACAGCCAAGACATGGAAACAACCTAAATGTCTTTTGACAGAGGAATGGATAAAGAAGCTGTGGTGCATAAATATAACGGAATACTACTTAGCCATAAAAAGAATGAAATAATGCCATTTGGAGCAACATGGATAGAGTTAGAGATTATCGTGTTAAGTGACCTCATATCCAGAAAGAGAAAGAGAGGTATCATACACTATCAGTCATATGTGAAATCTAAAATATGATACAAGTGAACTTATTACAAAACAGAAATGGACTTACAGACATAGAAGACAAACTTATGGTTACTAAAGGGGAAAAGTGAGCAAGGAGGGGTAAATTAGGAGTTTGGGATTTCCAGATCCAAACTACTATATATAAAATGGATAAACAAGGGCCTATTTTATAGCATAGGGAACTATATTCAATACCCTGTTATACCATAATGGAAAGAATATGAAAAAGAATCACTTTGCTGTACATTAGAAGCAAATAATATTGTAATTCAACTAAACTTCAATTTTAAAAAATGCTGTCTTATTAATGCTAATGTTCTGCCAAATTTGTTTCCTATATTACATCATCTTAAAACTATCTTCTTCTCAGGGCTGGGCTAGGGACATTAATAGTTTTAATGTATTCTAATTTACTCTATTGCATTTGGCCTTTAATTTTCCTGACTTCCCACTTGACATTCAAAGTACTAAGAGAACTTTTTTCTAAAGGAAATGGCATCTGCCATGTAACAGAGATTCAATATTCAATTTGAATAAACACACATCTTTGTTCACATTTCTAATTATTTATATTCGCAGAAGTAGAATTTCTGGCTTAATAGATATATCTATTGAGCCAGTGTGTGTGTGTGTGTGTGTGTGTGTGTATTTAAAAACTCCTGATTCATGTTACCAAAGAGGTCTTTATAAAGACTGGACCACATTTCACCCAGATCAAGAGTAAACTGGTAATACCTATCTCCTCTGATTGACTTTTCCTTCACCTACATTGTGAAAGATACAGTTTTAATTGCTTTTGACCACATCAATTTTACAGCCAAGACAAATGCATTTTACTATTTTATCATTCATTTAGTCTCTATCTCTAGCTTTTGAATTGTACATTTAAGTGTTCAGTTATTTATCTAACAGGACAATTTTAATTTTTGGAAGTATATAAATATAGTTTATTTACAAAAGATATTAATAATTTTCTTGCAACAGTGTAGTAAAATTACACCTTGTCCCCACTCCCAGTTAAGATTTGATTCCCTTTTAATAAAATTATCTCATCAGTCAAAGCTTATAAACATACCATACATAAGCAAAGTACACTTTTTAAAAAATTAATGCATACTTATTAGCAACAACTCAGAGACACTATACCTGCCAGAATATGTAATCAAGAACAACACAGAAATAAACACGATCTTAACTGACCCTGTTTTTAGTTAATGTGAAAACACACATGCATACATTTCCATACATGCACACACACAGCTTTTAAATAGTCTAATATTTCCAATCAAAATTCAGTTCTTCCCCCAGAGGTGGGAAAACGGCTATCATAAATGCAATGTTGTATGTTAATTTTTGTCTTTAAGGATAAACGGATAAAAGGATCTTTTACCCTTCTCAATTAATTACTCAATGGCAGTAGGATCAGTGTCTTAAAAAGATTAATAGCATCATGGTAGTTTTCCTTTCGCAGTAGTAACATATCCTACTCCAAGGGCAATGAGTTAAATTGAAAGTTTTAAGAGATAAGATCCAAGATTTTCTCAAATGGAAAAATAATCCCTCCCCACACACTTTTATACCAACATTGAAACCTTAACACTTTAGCAAAGAAATTCAGATCTCTCATTGTTTCCTCAGGCAATTGAAGTAAGCATTTTTTTTAGTCCTTTTCTTATTGGAATAGATTACCCGATCACTCAAAAGCTTTGAATATCTTCTAGAAACTTTCACATTTGGCAATTTCGCATTTCATGTATACATAAAAATGTTCTTGATTTCTGAAAGTTCCCTTCTACTAGTCTTGGGCTATAAGGATCTATCAATCCATTCAGTTCAGTTCAGGTGCTCAATTATGTCCGACTCTTTGCCACCCCATGAATCACACCACGCCAGGCCTCCCTGTCCATCTCCAACTCCTGGAGTCCACTCAAACTCATGTCCATCGAGTCAGTGATACCATCCAGCCATCTCATCCTCTGTCGTCCCCTTCTCCTCCTGCCCCCAATCCCTCCCAGCATCAGAGTCTTTTCCTATGAGTCAACTCTTCGCATGAGGTGGCCAAAGTGTTGGAGTTTCAGCCTCAGCATCAGTCCTTCCAATGAACACCCAGGACTGGTCTCCTTAAGGATGTATAAAGTATGCCAAAAGACTGAGTTTTAAATTATGTTTTGATATAAGAGAAAACTATATTTTTTACAATGCTGAATAATTTATTGAACTCCTGGTGCTGAGTTACACGGATAAACAAGACAGAGCCAGGTTCTGCCCTAAGGAGCTCATATTCTAGTATCTCTCAGACAATAAACAAATGACGACCAGAGTTCACCCTGGTGTGATGAAAGCAACACACCAGAGGCCAGGGAACAGACACTACAGTTACCTGAAGCTACAACCAGGGAGCAGTCTGTGCCTTGATCAGGAAGTCACTCTTCCCCATAAAAAACTGAGACGGAAAATATAAAATTATATCTGTAATTTTTATGCCCACATCTTTTGTAAAAATAGTTTTGAATTTATTTAGTATCCCTTTCAGAAGCATTCAGTTAACAAACCTCTCTTAGTGTTATTATAGTAAATTCAATTTTACCTATATGCTTGAATGATCCCTATTAAGAAACACAGAGAATCGTGTTTTTGCTTTGGCTCCCTGGCAGAACAAAGCTACATTTGCTATTCTAATGAAGCAATTACCTTTAGCTTACATTTTTCTGATATAATCTACTGATCTGTCTCCACCACCCAATCAGATCTCACCATCACTAAAAACCATACATGCCATTTACAACTCACCATTCTAAAGTGAATCCAGTGGTTCATGTTGCTTAGGACATGCTTGATGAGATGTCCTATACTACATAGGTCTAAGGAAGAAAGAAAGAAACACTCCTGTCCAGTCTTCTTCAGGTACAATTAGGTTGGACCTTCTCATGGCCCCAATTTAGCCCTAGTTCCATTATTCTGTATGCAGTCCTTTAAGAGTCAGTACTGCTTCATGGCTCAGAGTGTGGACTTCAGAGCTCATTGCCTAGTTTTAAATCTCAAACGGCCACTTGCCAGCTTCTTACCATAGCAAGCAATCTAACTTCTCAGAGCCTCAATTTCCTCTTTAAGAAAATGAAATCACAGAGTGTTGCTGTGGGATTATTTGAGATGACTCCTGTGAATTATTTAGAATCATCCCTCAACACACTGAAAGCATTCAGTGTGTGTTAGTGATATTTATTGGAGAAGGCAATGGCACCCCACTCCAGTACTCTTGCCTGGAAAATCCCATGGACGGAGGAGCCTGGAGGGCTCAGTCCATGGGTTCGCTAAGAGTCGGAAACGACTGAGCAACTTCACTTTTTCTTTTCACTTTCCTGCATTGGAGAAGGAAATGGCAACCCACTCCAGTGTTCCTGCCTGGAGAATCCCAGGGACAGAGGAGCCTGGTGGGCTGCCGTCTATGGGGTCGCATAGAGTCGGACACGACTGAAGTGACTTAGCAGCAGCAGCAGCAGTGATATTTATTGTTCTCCATTCATGTCATATATGATGCTATGCTGGACTTATTTGAAGTACTTTGGTATAGACAATCTGTCATTACATATGTATGTTGAAGCCACACTTTTAGAGCATTTATTTGCACGTATCAGAAATTCAGTAGACAATGGACTTAGCTACAAGCCTGAGGAAGCTACTATAGAAATTGCAGCTCTCCTGATTATCATCTGAGAAACTTGCTTATTAGCATACTATGTTACAATTATGATTTTGTTGAAGAAATTCTGTGAAATAACACAGTGGTAATCTCACTGGTGACTTGCAAAATGTGTAGATTGGTTAAAATATTTTAGAGATAATTCCAGACCTTGCATGAAAAGGGATAAGACTATAGCAAACCCTGTACCCTTCATCTATATCTTTGAGTATGACATTTTAGGCTTGATTCTTAAATATTTGTTTTCCATTACTGATTTTAAGGGATTTTTTTTAATGACTTAATAGATTTCTCCAGATCTAACAATAGAATATTACCACACTGACTCAAGTGAATTTTTCATACAAGTTTTTTTCTATATATAAGCTAGAACTTCATCAAAATTTTTTAAATAGACAGTATGCTTGATTGTTATTACATGTTTGGTGTCAGTGACCAAATTTGTCCTAAGATATCCTTTTATCATAAACTGGGAATGACATTTACTTATTTAAAATTGCTGATACATGGTTATGCACACACCTAGTGATTTTGGCAAATTTACAGCCAAATGCCTCCCTAATTCAACTAGATAAATTCCTTGAGGACAGAAGTCAAAATGTATCTAGCATTAACTTATTCAATAAATATTTAGTGACAATCTAATGATTGCAAAGTACTGTTACTGGCAGTGGGAATCTTGACTGAGTTAAGGTCTTTATTTTCATTAAACTTGCAATTTGGTGAACTCTTTTTTTTTTTTTTTAGTATAATCTCTCTTGCAATACTTTGTATAGAATACATTCTTGGCACTACTCAGTAAAGTTACTTGAAAGATTTCTCCCAGGAAAATTATATCCCCAAATTTGTAACCACTTTCTCCCTCTAACTGAAGGGGCATTCCTTGTAAATTTTCCTAGTAGTAAATCAGATATACTTGTCATGAGGTAAAACTCATGAAAATGAAATTGTTTTATAAAATATATATATATATATATATACACACACACACTGCTCTATAATAAGCTAACTAGTTTCCTTAGCCTTGCTGTGATAAAAGATTCATGCAACGGAACATGATTAGTTGTATGGGGAAAAGTTTCCAGCAATACAAAATAACATGGTTTTCCCTCTAAATTGGATTTTTAAATGTATTTTTCACCTGAGGCCTTTCTGCAAAAAAAAAGAAAGAAAGAAAATCTTGTAAAAGCAAAATGTTTTGTGTTTATCCCACAATTCAGGTGTGCTGTGAAGAAGAAATAAGAGTTAAGGCAAAGTTTAACTCTAGTTTATTATTCTGTTTCTTATTTTTTTTTTTTTTTTTAATTTTCATCTAATCCAGTACAATAGCAGCCCTTTGGCAGAGCTGTTCAGTCGATGTCACCTTTTGCTTGTCTCCCATTTTATTATCTTTCTCTATGTGCGGGACACCCAGGCCCCAGTGTTCTCCCAGATGTCCTCCACGATTACATAATAATTGACCTGAGTGGCAGCAGCCCTTTCCTTCTTTCCCCATCTCATTAAAGTAGAATCTCAACAGGGTCATTTCTATATGATAGGTGAAAATGAGTGTAATATTTTAAATCCTCAGTGATGCATTGGCTAGCTCAGATTTGTTCTTCCTTGGTAACCAAAATATCTTAATTCATTACAATGGCCTGTTACCTGAAGAAACATTTATAAGGTAGAGAATTTCAAGTTACTTAGTAAACAAAGAAAGGAAGCACTTTTATGTTGACAGGAATGTTTTCTTTAATCCACAATAAAGTCTATCCATCTTGCCTGCACTTATGGATTTACAAAGTTATATGGTTTGAGCCCATGAAAATAACAGACATGATTTTGGAGAATTGGAACTTCTGTTTTCAGTTAAAGGCTTTCATTAGTAACAAATGGGGAAGTAGTCTTCTAATTGAATTAAAATTAAGTTGTCTTTGGAAGCAGTAATAGAGTCAAGTTAGTAGTCTAATCATAGGCTATATTTTTGGAAGCTAGTAATAAAACACACAATGGGATCCATCAGGACTTAGATGATGGGAATCATCAACATACAGCCATAACTGATATAATATAACAGAGTCAAAGGAACTGAGTCTTTGAAAAGTTGTAGTCAGAGTTTAAATCTCAGGTAGCTTCTACAGGACTCTGTGCACTGACATTTGATTGAATCAGGAGTCTTTTTTATCTGATTCAGGCCTGACATACCTAATTTGATTTCCAGTTAGGCTGAAACAAGAAATCACATGTAATTATTTAATTTAGAAAGCACAGAGAAAGGAGACAATCTGTTAAAATTCAGTATTAAGCAGGCTAATGCAGTGAGCAAGTCTAGGAACTGTGGGAAACACAAGCCTCAGAATTTTTCTGCCCAAGGGACCAGAAAGACAGTATATTTATACAGCAACTTCTGAGAGTCACTGGCTGGGGGGTACTCTCAGGGAATATTGTTTCCTTGGCATATTCCTCCTACTCTAGAAGTGAGAAGGAAATTCTAAAATTCTAAGATAAGTCCTCAAGTACAGAGACCCTAATCCTGGCTCTGTAAATTTAGCTAGAACCTCTTGGAAAGTAAAGTGTGAGGGTTGGCAACTGACAGAATCAGCCTCATTAGAAAATTTCAGACTTCCTTTACTTTTGAGAAATCCAGTAGTAATTCAATCTTATCAACTAGAAATTCTTTTTCCAGCATGCAACAGAAAAGCTAACAATGTCTAAGTCCAGTAGTCAGTCAAGATCTTCAGCAGCCTAGTGATATTATCAAGGACCTAGGCTTTTCCCATCCTTCTCTATTATCCTTAACATAAGAGCCTTTGGTCCTCATTCAGGTAGTAACCACATGGTTGCAAGATAGCTGTGGTAACACAGAAAATCATAACAAAGATCAAAGGAGGAGAAGAAGGAAAAGGAAAAGGACAGGAAAGAGCAGGACAGCCCAACGACTTTTTACCCTTATATCTTTAATCATAAAACAAACTTTACCAGAAGGATCCAATAAAGTTCCAACAACCTTGTCAGTTACTATGTCACAAGGTCAACCATACATGCAAAAAAGTGAATAGCTGTTTCAGCTGAGTTCACTCTAGGAAACACAAGCCTCTCTAGGTATTTTAAGCAGAAGAGAATTTGCTACAAGAATTAAATATTTATAAAGTCATTGCAAAGACTAAAGCCGTGAGTTCTAACCTGGGCCATGTATGATTTCTAGAACTATTTAGCTCAATTTACACACCAAGTCTGTGATGTGGCCACCATTAAGAAACTGGGGAGGTAAGACAACGCTAGTCACCTTGGGAGTTTAGGAAGACTCACCTGAGGCGTGATCCAGTGATTACAAAGCCAGGATCAGAGAGTCAAGACTGCTGGGAACATCGCAATGCAGGCTGGGAAGCCACTGGGGAAAAAAAAAGTGTCTGTATGAGTAATTGTTATTCAGAACTTTTTCTACAAATAAAATTGAGAAATGTAGGCATTAAAATGAGATTAGCTTAAATTGAGCAAACTAAATCATGACTCTTCTATGGTTAAACACATTTTATTTCTAAAACCATCATAGTTCTGTAGCAAGGGAAAATTTGGGAGCAATGACTATTGGAAAACTGATCAGTAATAATGACTTCACTCCTCCTTCTAGGACTCCACCAAGAGGTTCAGTTCTCACTTTTGGTGGTGGGGATACTACTCCAAGTCTCCAGTTTCCTCTTGTCAAAATCCTTCCCTTGTAAAGATTCCAGTCTTTCTTTGATTAAGTTCAAGGTTAACAATAATAGATCCCTGGCTAAGCCTTGACTGAGCATAGTGAAGAGCAGTAAAAAAAAAAAAAAAAAAAGAAGGAGGCTATAAAGGATTGGGGCTTCCCAGCTGGCTCACTGGTAAAGAATCAGCCTGTAGTACAGGAGACATGGCTTCAAGCCCAGGGTCAGGAAGATCCCCTAGAGGAGGAAATGGCAACCCACCCCAGTCTTCTTGCCTGGGAAATTTTATGGACAGTGGAGTCTGGTGGGCTACAGTCCATGGATCGAAAAAGAGTTGGACATGACTTAGCAATTAAAGAACAACAACATAAGGGAGTGAGAGGTACTTCAATGAGAATATGCTTTTAGTGGACATAAAAATCCATTAAGTTTTACCTGTCTTGGGAATTTTCAAATATAAATAGATCAGAGCACAGATGACCAGTTTTGTTCTTATTCAAAAGAACAATCACATTGTAGCTAAATGTTATCTTAGAGTAGAAATTCAAAATCATTTTTAAATTAAATTTGTTCAAAGTCTAAAATAATACATGCTATATATTAAAATATATTTAATGTTGAAGCATGGAAACCTACTCCAGTCCTCTTGCCTGGAAAATCCCATGGACGGAGGAGCCTGGTAGGCTCCAGTCCATGGTGTCTCGAAGAGTCGGACACGACTGAGTGACTTCACTTTCACTTTTCACTTTCATGCATTGGAGAAGGAAATGGCAACCTACTCCAGTGTTCTTGCCTGGAGAATCCCAGGGACGGGGGAGTCTGGTGGGCTGCTGTCTATGGGGTCGCACAGAGTCAGACACGACTGAAGCAACTTAGCAGCATTGTGGCAGAATTACATAATGGATTTTCATTTCTGTTATATATTTTAGGCAAAAAATAGAGATGCTGAAATGTTGTTGCTTCTTATAGAGAAAAAGAGACAAGCAAAGTTCATGCTGTTTCTCTTATAAATTCCAGACAGATGATTTAATATATCTTATTATAAAGCATGAAACCCTGCCTATAGACTGAATAGGAATGATATAATAGTTCTAAAGGTGAACAATGCTAACAGGTTATGAAAAGCCCCGCTAGCATTCTGGTTCTAAAAAGAAAAGAAAGAGTTTGGTTACACATTTCAAAGAAAAGCTTTAACAATATAAATTTCTCACCTCCAAACATTATGGTCAGTGAATTGTCATACTCTAACAAGAAGAACATCAAAGGAAAAAATCATGTGAAATGTAATGAAAAATATATAGCTTTAGGATAAGTGATATTTTATTACATAAGGTAGAATTACTTTACATTCTGGAAGATTGCCTAGAGCTACTAGTAAGTTTACTTAGGGCTCTACTTTGAATTTTCAGGGACATGAAAAATTTATCATAAAATAATAATTTGGTATTTAAGAGCAAATATCAGGAGTACTGATGGTTTTCTATAAATGGGCTTGTTAAGAAAGAAAAAAACAAACATTGTATATTAACACAAATATATGGAATCTAGAAAAATGATATTGCTCAATCTATTTGCAGGGCAGGAACAGAGGCACAGACATAGAGAATGGACTGTGGACACAGCAGGGGAAGGAGAGGGTAAGACAAATTTAGAGAGTATCACTGACATGTACACACGGCCATGTATAACATAGATAGCTAGTGGGAACATGCAACATAGCCCAGAGAACTCAGCTTGGTGCTTTGTGATGACCTAGGCAGTTTGGACAGAGAAGACAATGGCACCCCACTCCAGTACTCTTGCCTGGAAAATCCCACGGACGGAGGAGCCTGGGAGGCTCCAGTCCATGGGGTCGCTAAGAGTCGGACACGACTGAAGCGACTTAGCAGCAGCAGCTGGCAGTTGGGATGGGGAGGTGGGAGGGAGGATCAAGAGGGAAGGGATATATGTATACTTATAGCCGATTCACATTATTGTACAGCAGGAACTAACACAACAACATGGGAAAGCAATTATCCTCCATTTGAAAAAAGATGGGCTTATTAACTTCCATGATGCCACTAAAACACTGAAAAGAGCCAAGAAGCTCAAGTGTAAGTTTTTAATGTGACAAAGCAACAAGAAAAGTGTCAATTGTAGCCACAGATCCTTCCTATGAGTATCAAAGAATGCTTGCATTCAGATATTCGGGGAAAAGCCATCATGTGGCTGTGTATGTATCTGTTGTGTCTATTGTGGAGTAGAGTGAGGAAGAAGGTGAAAAAAATGGTAATACAAGGTGATTAATGAGTGGATTTCTGAAGTTTATAGCTAAGCTCGTGTCTATGGGAAGAGTCTGGGATTCATGAATTAACAGGACCATGCATTAAAGCTCTGTTGTCCTAACCCAAACAAGATACTACTGTTTTCAATAAGCAAGGCATCTTAGTTTAAAATAATTGGACTTCCAGTGTTCCAAAGGCAAAAGCTACCTTGAGGACCATGCTGAAAATCCATGAAAACAAAGAAAAAGTATTTTAAAATGAGGAGGAATGTCATTCCTGATAGCCATGGAGCTTAGTTTTTCTTTGTGCTGTAATTTGTAAAAGAAATGTTTGAAGGAAAATAATAGATACATCTTTTCCAATATTTTTCTTTTAGATTTCCTCTGTTACATTCTAGTAGAATTAACCCATCTTAATTAATGTATTTTACTTTCTCCAAAAGGAATTACATTATGCCTAAAATATGTCTTTATTCTTTAGAATTCTAGTACAAAATCCTGCCCTTCTAATCTTTCTAAAATATATTTTATGCAATTAAATGTAAATGAACTAACTAATCTCAGCAAGATATTGAGCTTGTAATGGATTAAAAAAAGCAACAAGCTACACAACCCATAAAAGAGGCTCATTAATCACACATACAAAAGATGAAAAAAAGTACATTACTACAGAAAATGCCAACATTAAAAGACCAAGAAAGATAATTAATAACTTTATGACAAAACTTTAAAATTTTGATAAAATGGATAAATTCCTGCAAACATACACACAACCCAACAAGAAAGACAGTGCTGAATTAAATGAAAATTATTGTTATTTTAAAATATTGAATATTTAATAAAAGACCTTCTATGTAAGAAGAGTAGCCCAGAAGTTTTCCATTGAAAAGTATTACAGCAAGCTGCTGCTGCTGCTGCTAAGTCACTTCAGTCATGTCCGACTCTGTGAGACCCCATAGACGGCAGCCCACCAGGCTCCCCCATCCCTGGGATTCTCCAGGCAAGAACACTGGAGTGGGTTGCCATTTCCTTCTCCAATGCATGAAAGTGAAAAGTGAAAGTGAAGTCGTTCAGTCGTGTCTGACCCTCAGCGACCCCATGGACTGCAGCCTACCAGGCTCCTCCATCCGTGGGATTTTCCAGGCAAGAGTACTGGAGTGGGGTGCCATTGCCTTCTCCATTACAGCAAGAAATCAGTTTAAAACAAACACTTCAAGATAATAAAGTATAAATAATCAACAACTTATTTTATGGAGACAGCATAAGCTTTGTGTTAAACATTGAAAGGACATTAAAGAAAGGAAAATGAGCAATTATTTCATAAATATGTGAAAATCCTTAACAAGGTATTGATGAAGCAGTTAGCGAGACGGAAAAATAAAACAAGAAAATAGTAGCTAAGTTGTACTGAATGTTTTCGGACAAGGAGTGAGAGACGAGAAACTTTTGTGGATTCATAAGGACTTTGGCATGATAGATGAGTAAAGAGAATGTGTAGGCATTTATGTGAGTACTTAGAGAAGGAAATGGCAACTCACTCCAGTATTCTTGCCTGGACAGTTCCATGGACAGAGGAGCCTGACAGGCTACAGTTCATGGGGTCGTGAAGAGTTGGACATGACTGAGTGACCATAACTCACTCACTGTGTGAGTAATTATACAGTTTCCTCTTTCAATATACGTTCAGGAGACCTCTGTTTAACTCCATGCTTGGAGTGGATTTTTTTTTTTAATGTGAATTCTTAGTGAGGCAGCCCTATCCTATTCATTTTATCATAAAATAGTAACAATAGCAAAATAAGTAATATATAATAGTAGTAATATTACTGTATCAATAATGCCAGGAAGAGCTTAGCAATACCAGGATATTTGTGGTATATCATGTTGAAAAAATGTTCACATGTATTAACCAGGAAAATGTCATTTTCTACTTTACTACCTCACTACAATTTTTGAAGTGTTTTTAGACTCATTTGACAAATTGGGAATTTGTAATATGGAGAAAATTAGCTCTGGTAAGCTCACACGTTGAGTAAGTGTTTTTGTTGTTGGAGTGACTGAACTGAACTGAACTGAGTCACTAAGTCATGTCCGACTCTTTTGCGACTCCATGGACTATAGCCCATCAGGCTCCTCTGTCCTTGGGATTTCCCAGGCAGGAAGACTGGAGTGGGTTTCCATTTCCTTTTCTAGGGGATCTTCCAGACCCAGGATTGAACTCATGTCTCCTGCATTGACAAGTGGATTCTTTACCATTAAGCTACAAGGGAAGCCCCTTAATAAGTATTATGAAATGCAAATTAAGCCACAGCTGTCTGACTTTTGAGCCTAAGTGCTCAGCCCCTTGACTATATCCTAAGCATATGCACTTGCATTCAGAGCTCTGTACAGAGGTACACATAGAGTTAAAGCTATTCCTGATGTATCCTGTCAACATCCTGATCATAATATGAAAGATAAATTTTAATTGTGTTTTAGTTATATCTGAACTGGAAAGTTTTTAAAATAAAAACAGTGGAAATTAATACTACACAGAAAATAAGGAGAGTCAGAAGCAATAAATCTTTTGTGTCAAAACTCTCGGCTCAATTATGAGAACTCTTTGCTGGTATATGAAAATGATGGCCTGATTTCTTATGTGCTAAAGACCCTGATGCTGGAAAGATCTAGGGCAAGAGGAGAAGTGGGCAACAGAGGATAAGATGGTTGGATGGCATCACCGACTCAATGAACATTGAGTCTGAGCAAACTCTGAGAGATAGGGAAGCCTGACAAGCTGCAGTTTATGAGTTCACAAAGAGTCGAACAGGACTTAGTGACTGAACGTCAAACTCCTGACTTTCAATAAGGAAGTAAAATGAAGAAGCTGATTCCTTCTGAGGTGCTAGCTGACCCTTTATTAGCTTAGATGGAACTTCCAGAAAACCTGATTCTGACATTTCCTTCAAATGGTTGTGATTCAGAATTTATCACTGCCAGGGTTTTCATATCTAAACCTCTCTCTTTCTACCTCCTCTCAATATTTTATCACTTAGATATTGATGCTAACCTGAATGGTTCTTAAGCTCATCATATCAGCTTTGCAATTCAGACTTGAAATTGGATCAAGAGCAGAAAATCACCTCTTATCAGGTCTCCACTCTCAGACTTCAACTTTTCCATCTTGAAGGGCCTGGCTCTTAAAATACATTTATTTTTAAGATCTTAGTTATCATTTTCATCAAAACTGAAGACTAAGGAAACAGAAAGCAAACTATAGCATCATGACTGAAGAAGATCTTGGACAAATGGAAGACTTAAAAAGCTGAGTCCTGAATTGAGCACAGAGGGGGCATCACTGAGATTATTTCTAAGAAATTCTAAGAATTGACATTGAAAAGTCTTCCCTAAGTTCCTAATATTTCTCTGGTTCACTATGAGACACAAATAATCACCCTTTTAAATCATTCTTCCTCTACTTCCTTACGGTGTAACTCCAGTTTTAATGTAAGCATAGTTTCTGGTTAAGGTTGGGATATTCATTGATTTACAACATTTGTATAGCCTATATATTCCTTTGATCTTGGTTTTTCTTTTTTTTTTTCTTTTGATGTTTTACTTTCTGTTCATTTTGATACCACACATTTATTTCCATTGATTTACTTGTCACCAAGAGTAACAACTTCAGCAATCAATTACTTTTTGATTTAGTGAGTCATCCAAATTTTGATCTTTCAAATACATTTATTTAAAGAAACTGAAGTTTAAGAAGGAAAAATAGTTTCTTAGAGGAAGTCATGAATAAACTGCCTATCTTTAAAAGGATTTTAAAAAATTACTATAAGAGTAATGATGAAAGAAAATAACCTTGCAATTTTGACCATACAATAGAAGAGGACTTCATGTAATTTTATAGAGTTCAGTAATGATAAAGCCTAGAAATCAAATAGTTCATTACCTTTAATTTTTTTCCTATAAGCTAACTTGATAGATTTATATAAAACAATGGATTAGTGAATGAAAGAAAACTAAAGATTCAGGACATTATCAATATGATAGGAAGTAAAAATGGAGTCATTTGACAAAATGTGGTTGGAGAATGTCCATTCAATGAGATGTCTGACATTATCCTTCCCTTTGGGTGTTTTTAAAGGCTAAGTCAAATACCTTCTGTACTTAAGACCTGATCTAATCTTTAATCTCTAACAAATTATATTAATAAAAAGATTATTAATGAAGTAAAACACTATTTAAACTTAAATTGCACAATGATATTCAATATATCTAGCAAGACTATTAATAAGACAAATTCCTCTGAGTATTTGGTCATATTTACTTCCACCATTTATCTTAAGAATTATCTTTAAATTTTCATAGCTTAAATTCAGTGGAGAAAAGGGGGTTAATGAGAAATCCCTCAAACAGATTTCAAAATGAAGTTGGTGATTTAAAAACACATCCACCTCTTCTGCACCAAGAAATTCCATTAAAATAATAGTAATTATAAGACAGAATTTCAAAGAAATAAGTCCATAAGAACAGATAAAATGAGAAAAGGAACCCCAGCAAAACTTATAGGGGGAAAGCAGATAGATGCTAGTAACTGACAGCAGACATCGGAAATCTGAGTCTTTAGCTAGCAGTAGGGAACTTCCAAATGATTCACCTCATACTTCTAAAACTGAGGGTAAAGATGGGCTAACATCTGGAGGCCTGACTAATGACTGCCAGAAGCTAGATAAGTAAAGCACTCAAATCCCCACAGAGAAAACAGAGAGGGTTCTGTAATGAGAAGATCATTCCAGGTACAAGAAGATATGGTAAACATTTACTTACTGAATGCTGAAATACTTCCACACTTTTCTTTTACATGTCTCTCAAAATGACAATAACCAAGCCTACCCACAGAGATGACTGGAAAATATTCTTGAGAACAGATCAACCAAAGATGAAATAACTAAAGATACATCAGAAAGTCCCTAATTTAATGATCCAAATAGATAAAACTGTAATGTTGAAGTCTGTGTATAGCAAGCCCTACCTATATGCACAGTGTTTCCAATAAGCTTATTTTCCCACTTTTAAATATGAATAGATAACTCAAAATTACTAGACAGCAGGAAACAACTCTAACTCAAATATTAAACAACAAATAATTAAATAACTACGTGGATGAAAAATTTTTGAATTGAAAGAATAATATTAGTGAAAATAGCAGATCAGGTAGTTCCAAGTGTTCTCAACTCCACAGAAACTCTAAGTAATGGAACAAAAACAGAAAGAACTTTACCCAAACTATGAAAAATAAAGGTTTATAGCAATCAACAAAAGCTGAATCAAGAAAAGGGTAACTTAAAAAAACATAGGAAACCTTTGTATTATTTTTAGTCACTCTTGTCCTTCCCCTCACTGGTGAGGCAGTGGCCCGAGAGACATCAGCCTCCATTTTGAGGGTAAAAACCTCGGTCCCAGGTTGCTTAGAAGGCAGAGCAAACGTTATTCTCTGAGAATATGTTTGTTTGTTTTGGTCTTTTGAGGCAAACCATAGGCATGCTGAAATCCTGGAAAAGAAAGCTGGGGAGATTTGGGGGTATTACGTCAATGAAAAGTACCCACTTACATGGGGGGATTTAGAAACTCAAATGAATTTCCAGAGCAGGATACATTCTCAGAAAAGGCCTAAGAAGACCTCAAGCTTTTATCTCTGGCTGATTTCTAGACTCAGCAAAGAGAGAAAATGAGTGCTACATCACATTTATAAATAACTTGGCTAAATGGTAAAAGAGTCCCCAGCAGAAAACAATTCTGCAAAGACCAAGCAAGCCAGCCTTCCTGCCTGCCTTTCTCCTTCCCCTAGGGTTAAAACAAAACAAAAAAAAAAACAAAACAAACAAAAAAAAACACTTTAAAAAAAGTCACTAAATAAACAAACAACTATAACACATACAAAAAAAGCCCCAGGAAAAGCAAAAAATCTGGCTATCAGACTTACCACATTATAATATTAAAAATTTCCAATTTTTCATAAAAATTACAAAGCAAATCACATAGAGAAACAAGAAAGTAGGTCCATTCACAAGATAAATTAACAGCAATTGTCCCTAAGGAATAACAGATGTTTGATTTACCAGGGAAATACTTTAAATGAACTGTGTTAAAAATTTTTGAAAGAACTAAAGGAAGACAGAAAAAAAAATTTTCAATAGATAGAGAATATCAGCAAAAATATAGAAACTACAAAAAAGAGCCAGAAAGTAATTCTGGAGTTACTGAAAAAGTACAGTAACTAAAATAAAAAATTTAGCTACAGGTTTTCAATAGTAGGTTGAGCAGGCAGTAGAAAAAAATCCAAAAAATAAAAGATAAGTTAACTTTAATTATTTAATCTGAGGAGAAGTAAAAGGATTGAATAAAAAGGAACAGAGCCTTAGAAAACTGCGAGACAACATGAAACTTACGAATATATGCAAAATGGGAGTCTTAGAAGGAGATGAGAGAAAGGGTCAGAAAGAATACTTGAATAAATAAGGGCTGAAAACTTCCCAGATGTGATAAAAGAAGTGGATCTACACATCCAAAAGTACAATGAATTCCGAGAAGAACCAACATAAAATGATTCACAATGAGACACATTTTAATTAGAAGCCAAAAATAGAGAGTCTCAAAAGCAGTAAAAAAACAACAACAACAAAAAACAGTCAGATTCGTAACATGCAGAGGTTCCTCAATAAGATAATAGTTCATTTCTCACCTGGAAAAGGTCAATTTTCATTCCAATTCCAAAGAAAGGCAATGCCAAAGAATGTTCAAACCACCATACAATTGCACTCATTTCATATGTTAGCAAGATTATGCTAAAAATCCTTCAAGCTAGGCTTCAGCAGTGCATGAACCAAGAAATTCCAGATGTACAAGCTGGATTTGGAAAAGGCAGAGGAACCAGAGATCAAATTGCCAACAATCGTTGGATCCAGAAAAAGCAAGAGAATTCCAGGAAAAAACATCTACTTCTGCTTTTTTGATTATGCCAAAGCCTTTGAATGTATGGGTCACAAAAAACTGGAAAATTCTGAAATGGATGAGAACACCAGACCACCATACCTGTCTCCTGAGAAACTTGTATGCAGGACAAGAAGCAACAGTTAGTACTGGGCATGAAACAATTAGTCATCTGTAATCTTATAACTGAAAAATTGTTCTCTTTGACCAGTTCAGTTGCTCAGTAGTGTCCAACTCTTTGTACCTCAATGGACTACAGCACACCAGGCTTCCCTGACCATCACCAACTCCCCGAGCTTGCTCAAACTCATGTCCATCAAGTTGATGATGCCATCCAACCATCTCATCCTTTGTCATCCCCTTCTCCTCCTGCCTTCAATATTTCCCAGCATCAGGGTCTTTTCCAAGGTGTCAGTTCTTCACATCAGGTGGCCAAAGTATTGGAGTTTAAGCTTCAGCATCAGTCCTTCCAATGAATATTCAGGACTGATTTCCTTTCAGATTGACTGGTTTGATCTCCTTGTAGTCCAAGGGACTCTCAAGAGTCTTCTCCAATACCATAGTACAAAAGCATCAATTCTTCAGCACTCAGCTTTCTTTATAGTCCAACTCTCACATCCATACATGACTACTGGAAAAACCACAGATTTGACTAGATGGACCTTTGTTGGCAAAGTAATATCTCTTGCTATTTAATATGCTATCTAAGTTGTCATAGCTTTTCTTCCAAGGAGCAAGTATCTTTTAATTTTATGGTTGCAGTCACCATCTGCAGTGATTTTGGAGCCCCCCAAAATAAAGTCTCTCACTGTTTCAAGCTCTATGTATCAGAGCTCACAAAAAAATTTTTTTTCACACTGAGTTCTTTCAGTGTTTCCAAAGGAATTGAAAAAACAGATTTCCCCATCTATTTGCTATGAAGTCATGGAAACAGATGCCATGATCTTAATTTTCTGAATGTTGAGTTTTAAGCCAGTTTTTTCACTCTCCTCTTTCACTTTCATCAAGAGGTTCTTTAGTTCCTATTCACTTTCTGCCATAATGGTGGTGTCATCTGCATATCTGAGGTTATTGATATTTCTCCTGGCAATCTTGATTCCAGCTCGTGACCCTCTGTCCATGGGATTTCCCAGGCAAGAATACTGGTGTGGGTTGCATTTTCCTACTCCAGGGGATCTTCCCGACCCAGGGCTTAAACCCACGTCTCATGTGTGTCCTGCATTAGCAAGCAGATTCTTTTAACACTGTGCCACCATTCTGAATATTAACGTTTTATTAGGTACACAGTTTATGGATATTTTTCCTATTCTATAGGTCAATATTACGTTCTATAAATATTTCTTTTGCTGTGCAAAACTTTTTAGTCTGATTTTGTTATACTTATTTTTTCTTTTGTTGTCTGTGCTTTTAGAGTCATACCAAAAAAAAAAAAAGAATTGCCAAGACCAATGTCAAGCAGCTTTCACTTTATATTTTCTCCTAGGAGTTTATGGTTTCGGGTGTTATGTTTATCCACTTTCAGTTGGTTTTTGTGGGTGGTGTAAAATAAGGGTCCAATTCCATTCCTCTACTATCCAGGTTCGTAGTACCATTTCCTGAAAAGACAGTCCTTTTCTCATTGCTTATTCAAGGTGATTCTTGGTGTCTTTGTTGAAGATTAGTTTTTCTGTATACGCATGGGTGTATTTCTAGCTTTTCTATTCTGTTTATTGGTCTATTATGTCTGTTTCTGTGCCAGTACAATACAGTTTTGATTATTACAGCTTTGCAACATGTTTGGAAATCAGAAAGTATGGTGCCTCCAACTGTGCTACTGTTGCTCAGGATTGCTCTGGGCAGTCACAATTTCTTGTTTTTCCATGCAAGTTTTAGAATTTATTTTTATTTTTGTAAAAAATGTCCTTGAAATTATGAGAGGGCTTTTTGGACATTTTTGGACCTTTTAACAATTCTTCCAATTCAGGATCATGGAATACCTTTACACTTATTTGTCTTATTAAATTTCTTTCAGTAATATTTTATAATTTTCAGTGTACAGATATTTCCTCTAATTGGTTAAAGTTATTCCTAAGTATTTTATGGTTTTTGATGGTATTGTAAATGGATAATTTTCTTGATTTCTTTCAGATATTTTGTTGTTAGTGTATAGAAATACAACTGATTTTTATATGTTGATTTTGTATCTTGGAACTTTACTAAAACTGTATTGGTGGAAACAGTTTTTTGTGTATGTGTGAGAAATCAACTGATTTTTTTAATGTTGTCTGCAAATAGAGATAATTTTCTTCTTCTTTAATTTGGACATCTTTATTCTTTTCTTTGCCATTTTGCTCTAGGTATAACATCCTGTATAATAGTAAATAAAATTGCTGAAAGTGTTTATCCTTGCTTTGTTCATGATATTAGAGAAAAAGCTTTCATTTTTTAACATCATAATATGAGCATGATGTTACCTGTGAACTTGTCACATATAGCCTTATTATATTGATGTACATTCCTTCTATACCTAATGTGTTGAGAATTTTTACCAAGAAGGGCATAAAGGACTGAATTTTATCAATAATTTTTCTTCGTATATTGAGATGGTAATATACAGTCCATGGGATTCTCCAGGCCAGAATACTGGAGTGGGTAGCCTGTCCTTTCTCTAGAGGATCTTCCCAACCAAGGGATCAAACCCAGGTCTCCCGTATTGCAAGTAGATTCTTTACCAGCTGATCCACAAGAGAAGCCCAAGAATACTGGAGTGGGTAGCCTATTCCTTCTCCAACAGATCTTCCTGACCCAGGAATTGAACTGGGGTCTCCTGCATCGCAGACCGATTCTTTACCAACTGAGCTATCAGGGAAGCCTTCATCTATTGAGATGATAATATAATTTTCTCCTTCATTTGTTAATGTGCAATTTTATAGGTATTAATTTGTGTATGGCTGCCGGGGTCCAGCCCCGGTGGATCCAGGGAATTCGAAGCGGGGACGGCGTCAGCGAGGATCAGTAAACAACTGCTTAATTAAACATTAATTAAGGATATAAAGAGTAATAGAATAAGGATAGCTCAGTGAGGAAATTCAGTGGAGAAAAGAGGCTGAAATAAGGATAGCTCAGTGAGGAAATTCAGTGGAGAAAAGAGGCTGAATAATTCAGCCAGAAGGTAAGAGAAAGAACGACATGGTGAGAACAAGTTTCGGTGAACAAGGCCCGCACTTTATTTTCCAAAGTAGTTTTTATACCTTAAGTTATGCATAGAGGATAATGGGGGAAGGGGTAGAGTCATGCAGTAAGCCAGGCTTTCTTCCTGCAAACTTATCATATTCGAAAGTTTAGGTGATTTGCATCATCTTCTGGCCCGGAGGCCTTTTTCTCTAAAGGTGATTATTCTAAAGTCAGGCACCAGCCTCCAAAAAGCATTAGATAAAGTTGCATTCCTACAGAGCAAAGGTGTGGTGGGCTATAACAAGAAAAAGAATTAACTCAAGGGTCCCAGGTTACAAACATTAAAGCTACTATTTACACCAATTATATTAATCAATACACTGCCAGGGACACAGCAGGTAAGGGATATGGAAACTTAGCAGCAAACATTGGCCCAACAAGTGAAAATCCCTTCACCAATACAATTTCTAATCAATCTTTTAACTGCTCAAAGGAATCTGTATTTAGACAGTTTAGAACATCTCATGCCTCTCACAGTTGGGAGGCTCTGAGCAATCACATGCGGCCGGAAAAAACCTATTCAGGCAGGCTAGAGGATTTCCAAAGGAGTTTGTAGGTTAAACACTGTCACACCCAGGAATTATTAACTGGAGCTGTAAGATAACTCTTTTTTCAGAGAGAGGTAGTGGGGGACAGCCCCCCGTAAAGTCAGAGGTGTAGGTGAAAGCACGAAGCAGAAAGTAGGCAGACTCTGGTTTTGGGGGTAGATTGCTCGAGAATTTCCAGGGAGACTCCTGAGGCTTGATCCCACCTTTGCGTGTGCCAAGTCTCCTTCCTCATGACCTTTGCCAGGGGCGGAGCTCGCTCCCCGCATATGGCAAATAATCTTTGCATTCACAGGAAAAAAAACCTACTTGGTAATGGTGTATGATTCTCTTAATGTGCCTCTTGAATTCAGTTTGCTACTATTTGTTGAGAAATTTTGCATTTATTTTCACCAAGAATTTATTGTCCTAAGATTTTCTTTTCTTGCAAATTTGTCTGGTTTTCACATGAAGTCAATGATGATCTAATAAAATTAGTTTGGCAGTATCCTGTCTTCAATTTTGTAAGAGTTTGAGAAGGACTTCTCTGGTGGCTCAGATGGTAAAACATCTGCCTACAATGCAGGAGAGCTGGGTTTGATCCCTGGGTCAGGAAGATCCTCTGGAGAAGGAAATGGCAACCTGCTCCAGTACACTTGCCTGGAAAATCCCATGGACAGAGGAGTGTGGTAGGCTACAGTCCATGGGATCACAAAGAGTTGGATATGACTGAGTAACTTCACTTGTCTTTTTTTTGAGAAGGATCAGTATTAATTATTTTTAAATATTTGGTAAAATTGACCTATGAAATGGGCTTTTCTTTCTTGGATTTTTAATTGCTGACTCAATTATTGTTCTTCTCAGATTTTCTATTTTTCATTATTACTTCTTAGTAGGTTGTGTATTTGTAGAATTTAGTGATTTCTTCTAGGTTATCCAATTTATTGGTGTATAATTTTCATAGATGTATCTTATAATTCTTTTTTGTTGTAGTATCACTTAAAATCAATCTTATTTTACTTCTGAGTCATCTCTCTCTTTTCCTTAGTTTAGCTAAAGTTTTGTCAGTTTTATCTTTTGGAAACTCAGCTCATAGTTTTGTTGATCTTTTTCATTATTTTTCTAAACAACAAATGTTGGCAATGAAAAAAAACACTATACACTGTTTGTGGGAATATAAATTGGTACAGTCACTATGAATACAGCATGGAGAGGCTTTCAAAAATTAAACATAAACTAGCAATTCCACTACTGGATAATTTTCTGAAGAAAACAAAAGCACTAATTGAAAAAGATATACGCAGCCCTATGTTCATTACAGCATTGTTTACAACAGCCAAGTTACGGAAAAACCTGTGTTCATCATTAGATGAATGGATAAAGAAAATGTAAAATACACACACATACATATACATGTGTGTGTGTATACACACATAATAGAATATTACTAAGCCGTAAAAAAAGAATGAATTCTTGCCATTTATGACAACATGGATTGACCTAGAGGGTATTATAAGTGAAATGATGATTCAGTTCAGTTCAGTTCAGTCGCTCAGTCGTGTCCGACTCTTTGCGACCCCGTGAATCGCAGCACGCCAGGCCTCCCTGTCCATCACCAACTCCCGGAGTTTACCCAAACTCACATCCATCGAGTCAGTGATGCCATCCAGCCATCTCATCCTCTGTTGTCCCCTTCTCCTCCTGCCCACAATCCCTCCCAGCATCAGTCTTTTCCAATGAGTCAACTCTTTGCATGAGTTGGCCAAAGTATTGGAGTTTCAGCTTCAGCATTAGTCCTTCCAATGAACACCCAGGACTGATGATTAGAGAAAGCCAAATACTCTATGATATATCACATAGGTAGAATAAAAAAAAAAAAAAAAGCAAAGCTAGAAACAGATTCATAGATGCAGAGAACGAAGAGGTGGCTGGCAGTGGGGGAGAGGGAGTTGGGGGAGAGATGGGGGAAATGAGTGAAATAGGTGAGGGAGATAAGAGGTACAAACTGCCAGTAATAAAACAGTCACCTGAATGGAATGCAGCCCAGGGAATGTGTGGTTGTTGTTGTGTTAGTCACTCAGTCGTGTCTGACTCTTTGTGACCCCATAGACTGTAGACTGCCAGGTTCCTCTGTCTATGGAACTCTCCAGGAAAGAATACTACAGTGGGTTGCCATTCCCTTCTCCCGGAGATCTTCCCAACCCAGGGATTGAACCTGGGTCTCCTGCATTACAGGCAGATTTGTTACCATCTGAGCCACAAGGGAATATAGTCAGTAATAACTTTATGTGGTGATAGATGGTACCTAGACTTACTGTGACCATTATTTTCTAATGTATAGAAATATCAAATCACTATGTCATATACCTGAAACTACTATAATTCTATTATACTTCAATAAAATAAGTAAATGAAACAATTCTAAAATTCATAAAGACCACAAATAACTTCAAACCGAGAAAAAGAGCAAAGCTAGTGGCATCAAAATTCCTGATTTTGAGATATATTACAAAAGTTATAGTAATCAAAACAGGATGACACTGGCATGAAAACAGACACATAGACTGATGGAATAGAATGAAGAGTTCAGTTGTTCTTAAAGACATATTTTAAACTGTATAAAGTCTCAGTATAATCTCTTTAGTAACCCTGAATAGCTTATCTTGGTGGATACTGGCTATGAGAATCAAGACTCTTGCTTTTTGTTTTTACTGAAGTATATTACATATAGTAAAATACACAAATCCTAATGGAATAACTAGGTTTCTTTTGCCATGTGCATACACCTATCTGGGGGCTTCCCAGGTGACTCAGTGGTAGAGAATCCCCCTGCCAATTCAGGAGACACAGGTTTAATCCTTGTGTGGGGGCAATGCCCTGCAGGAAGAAATGGCAACCCATTCCATTAGGGGAAGCACACTGATTGAAACCGCCCACCCTGGCCAGGCACCACAGTAACCATTTGCATGAATTGTTTTATGACAGGAGATCCTGGTAAGGAATATGGAACTAATAACCACCACCAACCGAAAGAGTTCAGGAAAGGTCGAAAGGAGACACCACGTGTCCATACACTTCCCAGAATCCCTCTTGCTAGCATCCATCTTGGCTTAGCGATGCGTGCACCACCAGGAAAGATTCTGAATTAGAATGATTGGCCAAAGACCACCCGGAAACTAATCCCATCACCATAAAATCTAAGACTGCGAGCCATGCAGCTGAGCTGTTCTCCTGGGTTCCCTTACCCTACTGCTCTCCAACTGGGTGCCCTTTCGAATAAAATCTCTTGGTTTGTCAGCATGCGTCTCCTCAGACAATTCATTTCCAAGTATTAGACAAGAGCCCAGTTTTGGGCCCTGGAAGGAGTCCACTTTCCTGCAACAATTCCAGTATTCTTGCCTGTAAAATCCCATGGACAGAAGAGCTTGGTAGGCTACAATCCATGGGGTCACAAAGAGTCAGACATAGCTAAGCAATTGAGCACAGCACACATATCTATCCACCATTTAGATTAAAAAAAAAAAGATAATTTTTCCATGACCTAGAAAGATGCCTCACGCTTTCTAGTGAGTAGACTTCTCATGAGAGGTAACCACTTTTTGGATCTGTATCTCCATAGAATAGTTTTGCCTGGTTTTGAACTTCATATGAATGGAATCACTTACTACATTTATAGTCTTTTTTGACTGGTTAATTTTGCGTAAAGTATGTTTATGAAGCTGTTTAAGAAAGCATGCTATAATTTGAGCACTATATCAAATTTGTTGAAATTTTCTGAGGAATATATTAGCTGATAAGGCTGGAGCGATGTTAAAGGAAATGTCTTCTAATCAATTGCTTTATCCCATAGGTATGGTTTCCCAGATCATGTTTACCTGATTGCCTTTTATATGGTACTCAGTGAATATTTGTGGAATGAATAAATTATTACCTGTTACAGGAGAGCCAAGGATCATCATGTCTTCTGTGCCTGAAGGTTGTATTTTTATTCCCCTGCTCCTCAGAATAGTGTGTGCTTGCAGCAAGCAGGCACTGAGAAGATATTTGTCAAATGACAGAATCATTGGCAAACTCAAAGATCATTTTATTATTCTTCTCTTTAGATTTCCATACCTTGAGGTTATCATGAAATCAGAGATTTGTTCTCATAAAATATATTTGGTTGACATGACATTAGTTCAATGTCCTTTGAAATAAAAACTATGATCAACAAAATAAATCAAGTCAGATCATGGTGAGTCGTGCTCTCTCCAGTTATTCATCCCTATCAATGTAAATGACCTTACTCCCTGCATGAACTTCATAGAGAGAATTGAAAAAGGAGCAACATTAATACCTGGAATTAGGTATCAGAGAGAATTAAAGTTTAGCTTAATGGAAAAAAAACCCCGGAGCGTAAATTGGGCTGTGGGTCCTTGCTGAGATTGCATTGTAATCTGGCTCTCTGACTTCAGCTCAATTGCCTTTAACTATTCAGTTCTTAGCTGGTCTGCTGCAAAAGTCATAGCCTCATAGGCGTGTGGTAAGGATCAATAGAAATTTTAACTAGTACAGGAGAAATCAACCTTCAAACTTGAATTCAATTAACATTCTGAATGTGTTTTTTCAATGTTATCTTGTAGCTTGGGTTATAACTATGCTGTTTGCTACTGAAATTCCAGTTTAGAAATCTAAAGACTTTGGAAGTTTATAATGCTTTCATTTTGTTTTGTAAAAACCAAAAACTATTTCAAAGAATTTGTGAATTATTCCTCCTATTTCTTCATTCACTGCTCAGAATTTTAGCTCTTGGAAAATGTTCTTTGGCCATTTTCAATATGCTGCAACAGACTGGATATGTTTTAAACTCAGTAAAAACAGCATCCTCTGTATGATCGCCTCTGAGCCTTCTCAGGTAGAGATCACTATGCTGATTGTGCTCCTTAGAAACCTGGTTGGATTAAACAGACAAATGTGGATTCAGACATTACAACAGAAAGCAGAACACATGCAGAGGGTGGCTGCACGGGGATTGATTTGCTATAATTTAATCACACAGAGAAGTGTATACAAATGCCCATATTGTAACGGGGAAGGGTTAGTTTTCATTTTATACTGGATCTGCTACTGTGACTTTAACCCTCATCTTGCTGCTTTGGTTATTGTAGGCATACATAATAGCCTGCCTCAGGGATATAACCTGAGCCTCCCACCTGTGAAGGACAGTAAGGATGTGAAACTGACACATTTTGCTGCCGGAGGCTTGCCATTCTAGGGGACAATTACGAGGATTGAATAGTCTTTTTCCTCACTTCCTCACCTCCCTTCATCTTTGATCCATAAAAGAGTCTGACCTCCAGTCCCCAACAAGATGGTTATGTTGAGGCACTAGCTTGCCATCTTCATGGTCAGCCTGCTCCCTAATAAAGTCCCTTCTTCCTCCCAATACTTCCTCTTGGATTCATCGGCCTATCTTGTGGCGAGCAGAGCAAGCCTGGACTTGGTAACAATATATTGCCTTTGACTTACTGATTAAACATTTATTAACTGGCTTTGTCTTGACTCCTTTCCCATACTCACTGCTCCCTCCTCCACAAATACACCTTAAGTCCTACAGCATGATTTGGCCCCAGAGTGTCTAGGGAAAGGGCTCTGCATTTGCTGTAACTCTTTTGGATTTATAGATGTGAGAACAGAGAGCATGCTGTATTTTGTCAGAGTTGACTTCAGGGCTTACCCTGCAGAGCTGAGAACATTTCTTATTTTTCTCTCCTTCCCAAACATTATTCCTGTATTTCTAACTTGCAGTGAGTTTTTACTCCTCTGAATCCAGATATGCTTCACGTTTTGTCATGCTTTGCAAAATGGTATAGTTGACATGCAAGTCAGGGAAATGTAGGAGGCTGTTTTTCCTTTTTTAAATCCCAAGACTGTGCAGGGCTGACTGCTCTACCTAAGAGGAATCTCCTGATCGCCTAATGACAGGTGAGGTGCCAGGGTGAGAACAGCAGGGAATGCTTTTACAGACCTCAAGGTAAGATTTTCTTTTTGTTCACGCCATGCTTCCCACCATGCCCACTGGTAAGTGCACATTACTTTCTTCTTCAGGAGAGTGTTAGGGTCAATTACAATTTGTTATACTTTTTTTCTTACATATAACTTTTCATTACTTGAAATCACTAACAGATGATTGATTTCTTAACATTTTTTGCCATGTAGTTGAATTGAGTTCTCAAGCACATTGCTCTGAGAGCTAGTGTGAAAGTATTTGCAACCATGTAAGTATCTGCTTTCATTGAAGGCCACCCATATGGCCTGTCATAAGGCCCATTTGAACAAAACTGAATTATAACTACCCTGCTGCTTTTCTTGAACCCACAATATGATGCTAGATTGGACCCATAATATTGACATATCATTGCATAATATTTCTCTTTTTAATTTTTAAGAATATGAGACACTTTTTATTTACTAGAATATAAAAGGTAAAGTCATGTTACTTAGAAGATAAACTTTATATTAAATAGGCTCTAATTGCCATTAAGGTAGTTCACAATAGTTGGCTCTCTCTTTCAGTCACATGATAATATAATACTTAACCACCCCCCTGACCTTAGCTATATCCATACAAATTTCTTTGGTCAATAAAACGCAAGTGGAAGTGATAGGTGTCACTCCTGAGCAGAAGTTTTAAGAGCTGAATGTACTTTGCCCCTTTTTCTTTTCATTGTGCATCAACAGACAATCTCCCAGGGAGTGTATGCTCTGTCACCTGGGGACCTGAAAGGAGGGTCACGTAGCACCCAGCTCTCAGCAACCCTCAACTGACATGCAGCTTGGGCAGGAATTCAGCCTTTGTTAAGTCTCTGAGATTTAGTTTCCTTGTTTTCATCACTTCTCTGCAATGAAGTGAAATTCAAAAGAATTTCTCAATTTACTTTCATATAAGGACTCTCAATTTCTCCATTAAATCTCCTGTCATTACAATCTGTTCATATTCTCTCCAAAATAATGCAAATGCATTTCCCAGTGCTTACCAGTGTTTGTTTCCCAGCTGATGCTCAACTGTAGCATTTCTCAAATAAATCACTCATTTATATGAAACCACAAGAGGACACAGAAGAGCAAACAACCTAATAAATATTCAGACACATCTTTAAGTAGAAGCACAGTGTTTGTTTGCGTTGTGAAAGCACCTTCCCTTTTCTATAAAGATTCCTATGTCTTCTGTGTACCCCATATGCTTGTGCCTGCCTGGGAATCTCTATGTTGCATGTTGGTCTACTTTAACCCTTTGCAAGGTTGATGAAACGTGTAAATCCAATCAATGATTTAATTCCTGACATCCACCTGAGTTGGTGAATGGGATAGGCATAATGATCATATTTAGGTAATCAATATGATAGTGTCAGGGTCATTACAGTAAGGAGCAAAGATCTGCCCACTGAGGAAGACTTGGCTAATGCTACACTCGATATGTCCAAAGAGAACAGCCATGGCTTGTCCCAGGACCAACTCCCAACAGATTTGGGGTGGATTGTTTGACGAAAGCCTGAAAATAATGAGATAGAGCCTTGGCTAGCTTCCTGCACACCTATTTTATTGTTACTAAATTATATTCTTATTGCTAATGTCAGAAACCCCATTTACTTTGAAAAAGATGGTGATGTTGTTTTGCTCTCAGCAACAGAGAATTAACTGATTCACATGTTCCTTAAACAGTAGTTCTAAAATAGAACTATACTGAATCCCTCTTAACAGAGTAGAGCAGGGAGATAAAGTTTCCAGGAGTATTTGTTGTAAATTTTTGTGGTGAAAAAACTTCATGGCAATTAAGAACATAGGCTACAGAGCCATCAAACTTAATTTCAACTCTTGCCTCTTATTAGCTTGATTACTTCAGATACATAATGAGCTTCAATGTCCTTCACTATAAAACAAGGATATATAGTGCCTACTTTATAGGGCTATTTTGAATATTACATGATAGCATGTTTGTAAACTGCTTGAGTGCCTGGCACATATGAAGTATTCAACAAGGGTTCACCTTGCTTACATTAATGCTGTTTTGTTTTCAGTATTATTATGAATAAAAATCTGATACCAGAACAGCTAAACAAGGGAGGAGAACTCTGGCCCTTTTCTAAAAAGTTGAGGACTAGGGCAGAATCATGCAAATAATGGGTCTCTCATCTCAAATGTTGTACAAAACAAATAACCATCCAAGGAAATTGTCACATGATACATAGGAATAAAAAGTCCAAGAATGATTATTGTGAGATGAATTTTGGTGTGTGAGGATGGAGGGAGCATTTGGGGATGGCAGTTTCTAAAGCTAAGAAGATGTTATCAACTTAAAATTACTAGAGGGTAGTGGGTCACATCTGTATGCCTTATGAATACTGCAGAGTGCAAAGCACAGAGCTTTATGGGTCTGTGTGTGTTTATGACAGGAGTTGATGTGTTAATTTATGTTAAGTAGCTAAGACGATTGACTACAAAAAGCTAAAATATTTAGTTATGAAGAGCATATGAACAATTATATATCCCTTGCTTATGTGATGTATACTGAGTAGGATAATTTCATGAATATTCTGTGGTTCTGAATTCTTATCTTGCTGCATATGCTTGTCTCATTTAAACCATGATAAATATCCTATTTCATATTGCACTGCAGCTAGAATACCAAAAGTGGCATTTGTTGGTACAGATGAAAGCAAAAATAATATGCCTGCAGGGATTATATGAAACAAACCATCAGAAAACAAAGACAACTAGAGAATTGCTATAGAGTAGAAGCACAGATTTCTTGCCTCATCACAGACACTCTTTCATGTCCAGGCCACTTTTATACTTGCAACTTCATTCCAGATGGTAAAAGAGGCTTATAATTGTTATGATGCTTGGCTCATTTTTCATGAGTGAAGGTCAACAGAGACATATTGTTTAAAACATACATAATAAGGCTCTGATATTGTGTTTCCATAAATGGCTGCACCAATAGCATCCAATCCACATGAACTTATTCATGTGAACTTTCTACTCCACATGAAGAAAGGAAGTCTCTTTCTCTTCCCCTTGAATCTGGGTCAGTTCTATGACCTTTTATTTTTTTTTTCTTCCAACAAATAGAATGCAACAAGTGTGAGTGTTAACTTTTGGGCTGGGCCTTCAGAGAACAATAGATTCTGCCTTTAAATCTTCAAACCTTCCTTCTTGAATCTCAGCCAATTTGGCCCACATGCAGAAGAAGCAAAGTTCCTGGCTGAGACCTTAGATGAACTCCTTGCTGGTAGCCAGTATTATTTTCCAGGTATAGAATTAGAGCCATTTTGGATGTTGTATTCATAGCTCATCTGACTCACGAGAGCGCCCAGCTGACACTATGTGGGGCAGAACTCTTCAACAAAGCATAGGCCGAATTCCTAACTCTCAGAGTCAAGACCATATGAAATGCTTATTATTTAAAGTCACTAATTTATGTTAGTTTAAAATGTTCTTATTGTTGTTTTAAATTTTATGTGTCCAAATCAGTGGCATTCGTTCCATTCACAATCTTGTGCATTCATAACCAGAATCAATTTCAAAATCTTTTTCATTATCTCAAACAAAAACTCTGAACCTCTTAACACTTTCCTCCATTCCACCTTCTTCCCAGACCCTGGTAACCTCTTACTCTCTGTCTCTATGAATTTACATAATCTAGGTATTTCCAATAAGAATCATACAATATTTTTCCTTTTGTATCTGGTTTATTTTATATACCTTAATGTTTTCAAGGTTCATCTACATTATAGCATCTATCAGAGCTTCACTCTTTCTATGGCTGAATACTAATTCCATAATATACACACACCACCTTGCGTTTATCCATTCATCTGTAGATGAACACTTTGGCTATTGGAACTAGTGTTGCAATTACTAGTGTTATACTCACTGGCACATGAGTATCTGTTTTAGTTTCTGCTTTCAATTTTTCTTTAGTATGGGCCTAGAAGTGGAATCACTAAGTTATTTAGTCATTCTATATTTAACTTCTTGAAGAACTCCCACACTATTTTCCACACAAACTGCAACACTCCCACTAAGCCACTAATCTGAAGAGTACTCTGCCTCATTTCAATAAATGATAACACAAATACTATATTTATCAACACTTCTACTACTTTAGAAGGTCCTGAGGAAGCAAAGCATAAAAAATCCTAGGAAAGGAAAATAGATGGAACAGTTTCCTAACTAGATGAAAGGTTTCTGTATGAAAATTCTCCAACTATCTGAAAGTTCTATCCAGTAAGAAACTCTACAGTTTTAACAAATACCCTGAGGAATGTGATAGAATTTATTCTTGCATAATATCTGCTGTCAGTGGTCTAGTTAGTCTAAGCACCACACACTGGACATATTAAAATATCATCTGGCACTAAATTTGCCCTTGTGGTATTTGATACCCTGTGTAAATCTCCCCTCCCCCCTTTTTTTACCTCTATACCCAGTACTCTATTATTTTCATAGCCCCTTAATATAAGAATTTCTATTTTTTTATTTTTTAAATTTCCTGTCTTCAAGAAGAAGCAAGAGATAGAAAAAGAGCAGAAAAAAATAAAAATAATCAATATTAAAAATTATTTCCCTCAATATTAAAAAGGTCAACATAAGTTTGTGAATGCTGAATAATGTAATACCCTTGAAGAGTCACAATACATATAAGCACATAAGTACTATAGGGGAAAAAATGTTTAACTTTATTTTTACCTAATAATTGTCAAAATTTTTATGACCATGCATTCTATTTTCATAGGTATTAGTTAATGTGCTGGAAAATATAGTTTGCTCCTTTAGGATATGCTAATAATAGAAATTTCCATTCTTTTTGGAATTTTCTTCCTCAAATATCACTCAAAAATGCTCAAATTTCTGTATTACATAGTCGTAATCTGGACCTCTCAAACGCTAATAACTTTGTTCTTATATAGTAGGCATGTTGTCTCTAGCAGTATTGAGTTAAAAAATCTTCAGACAAGTTCATGAATTAATACTTCCTAGGTATTACATTTGGAGAAGGCAATGGCACCCCACTCCAGTACTCTTGCCTGGAAAATGCCATGGATGGAGGAGCCTGGTAGGCTGCAGTCCATGGGGTCGCTAAGAGTTGGGCATGGCAGAACGACTTCCCTTTCACTTTTCACTTTCATGAATTGGAGAAGAAAATGGCAACCCACTCCAGTGTTCTTGCCTGGAGAATCCCAGGGACGGAGGAGCCTAGTGGGCTGCCGTCTGTGGGGTTGCACAGAGTTGGACACGACTGAAGCGACTCAGCAGCAGCAGGTATTACACACAGGCCTTGCAGTACATACATCTCTCAGTTGTTCATGATTAAGGCAAGGGGAGGAGAAGAATACATAAGATGGGGGTGATGAGGAGAGAGAAGGTGGGTTGAAGTCGGAAGTAAAGTTAGAACAGTAGAGTTACAGTAAAAGAATGGTTTTAAACTTTTGCTGCACAGAATTACTTGGGAAGCTTTTCCAAATCTCAATGCTCAAACTGCATCCCAAACCAATTAAATCAGAAGCTCTGGCCCAGGTAAGTGTACACTTCAGAGCTCCCTAGATGAACAGTAATGTGCAGCCAAGACTCAGAACCACTTTTCTAAAGTGATTAGAATAATAGAAGGAATATATGGAAATTCATATGCAAACATTCTGTCTTTAGGAGATAATATCAGATCCCTGTGTGAGACACCAAAGATATTTTAGAAAGTATTCCTTGGTGTCTGAATAATTTGTGTCAATTTTCCATAAATAGTGGCTTCTGTGTGATTACTTTTCCCCAGTAGCCTTTAGTAAACTTATTTATTTTAAAGCCTTAGAGGCAAAAGGGTCAATGTGGAGGTTCTCCAACTTCCATGCAAGCAGGTTTCATTTGAAAAGTTGTTTTCCTTGCTTGCTACAATGGGGAGAATTCCTAATTTTCACACTTCTTGATATTTCGAATACTTTGAAAACAAGCCAGATGGCAGAAATTTCAGGATAAACAAAAGTCTTCAGAACAGTCAAAGAATTCTTCTACTCTCATTTTATTCTTTAGTCCAAATAATGTTACTCTTCTTCTATCCTATGGAATTTTCCTGTGTTGTTCCAAGGTGCAGTGAGCTTAGTTTTCAAAATGGGCATTACAGTCAGTGAACAGATAAGCATCCGGTGATGATAATCCTAGTGTTCTAATGTATTACGTATGCATGTGCAGGGATATTTATTGTGTGTGTGTATATACATGTGTGTGTATATATGTATATAAATATAATGCGTGTGTGTGTGTGTGTGTGTGTATATATATATATGTATGTATATATGTATTACCACACTGGTTTCAGTTCTGTGTCTGTGGGATTTGATTTTTTTGTACAAGGATTGATATATATATATATAGTTGCCGTTTAGTCACTAAGTTATGTCTGCCTCTTTTGCAACCCCATGGACTCTAGCTCATCAGGCTTCTCTGTCCATGGGATTTCTCAGGCAAGAATACTAGCTGGGTTGTCATTTTCTTCTCCAGATTTCTTTGATTTTGAAAGTATGAGAAGACTATCCCAGTC
>NW_011494790.1:2452198-2458105 GCF_000754665.1 Bison bison bison
TATCCCAGTCCAAACTCATATTTTGAAGAGGTAGATCAGAAAGTGTGGTCATCGATTAGGTGTTATATTTCTTAGGGAAGAAGTATTATGATCTCATTAGAAGTTTTGGGAGGAATAATCAGATTCATTCAAGAGTCTATTCTGGGAATTCCCTGGCAGTCCACTGGTCACAAGTTGGTGCACTCACTGCTAGGGACCTGGGTTTGATCCCTGGTCAGGAATCCGCCTGCAGTGCAGGAGACCCTGGTTTGATTCCTGGGAGGGGAAGATCTGCTGGAGAAGGGATAGGCTACCCACTCCAGTGTTCTTGGGCTTCCCTTGTGGCTCAGCTGGTAAAGAATCCACCTGCAATGTGGGAGACCTGGGTTCGATCCCTGGGTTGGGAAGATCCCCTGGAGACGGGAACGGTTACCCACTACAGAATTCTGGCCTGGAGAACTCCATAAACTGTATAGTCCATGGGGTAGCAAAGAGTCCTACACGACTGAGCGGCTTTCACTTTTTTTCGGGAAGATAAGATCCCACAAACCATGAGATGTAGACTAAAATAGAGTCTATTCCTATAACAAGCTGAGAAGAACATAATATTATGTCCTCAAAGCAGTGTATTAGGTTCAAGTAGCACATGTTAAGGAGAAGGCAATGGCACCACACTCCAGTACTCTTGCCTGGAAAATCCCATAGACAGAGGAGCCTGGTGCGCTGCAGTCCATGGGGTCGCTAGGAGTTGGACACGACTGAGCGACTTCACTTTCACATTTCACTTTCATGCATTGGAGAAGGAAATGGCAACCCACTCCAGTGTTCTTGCCTGGAGAATCCCAGGGATGGGGGAGCCTGGTGGGCTGCCATCTATGGGGTCACACAGAGTCGGACACAACTGACGAGACTACAGCAGCAGCAGTAGCAACACATGTTAAATGCTAAAAAGTTGTAAGATTAATGAAAATAAAAAAATATTAATTGAACATTAAACAACACATTAATGCTTACAGAAAAGTCAAAGTCATCACCTAAAATTTGTCAGTGTCAATAACAGAAAAATTAGACACTTAGCAGGAAATAGCAGTTAAGAAAGGGAACTCTGGAGTCCATCTGCACAGATTTACTTTCTGAGTACCAGGTACTGGCTCTGTAACACTGGCAAGATATTTAACCTCTTATAGCTTCTCTTTCCTCACCTATTAAATAGAAGTATTAACAGGATCTATCTCATGGTTATCATTGTAAGAATGAAAGAAGTTACTATGTATGTGTGTGCATATGTGTGTGTATCACTTTGTTGAATATAAAACATTTGTTGAATATTAAGAACTCAGCAAATGCTAGTTAGCATTATTGTGTTTTCCCAGGTACCAGAGTGCTAAAGAATCCACCTGTCAATGCAGGAGACACTGGAGACGTGGGTTCTATCCCTGGGTTGGATGGATTCCCCTGGAGAAGAAAATGGCAACCCAGTCTAATATTCTTGCCTGGAAAATCCCATGGAGAGAACTGCCTGGCAGGCTATAATCTGTGGGGTTGCAAAGAGTCATGACTGAGCAACTGAACACACACATCAGTATTATTCCTGGATACTTGCATGTTCGTTAGCTGTAATAATTCATTTTAGAAACCAAGTTTACCTTCCGTTTACAAAAATGCACCATGACATTCACAGAGTAGAAGTTATCACAGAAGACTCGAGGCCATCGCAGCTTCCCACCCCATGTCTCATGTACGCAAAGCTTCACAGGAAGTAGAGTGGGACCACTGGTGACTCCTAGGTGCAGAGGAGGTATTATCTGAGGTCAAGAAGAGTCACTCTATGGAATGGTCTGTTCATGTGTGTTGATGTGTCTAGAATGTAGAACAGTTATGGATATAGAACGATGAGTTTGTATGAAGTGGTCAGTCCTTGTACCTGACTGTGTGCCTGGAGTGCCAAGTTCATGGCTGTGTATAAGATGGTCAGTATGTCCCAAATGTTGAAGCTTTCTGAGATTTCTTGGATGTGGGTGGTTATTAAGTCATGACCTCTCAGCTCCAAAGTCAGAGTTGGATTGGTCTGTGTGATTCACCTGATTTCTCTGCTTCTGAGCTGATCATCGTAGCCAAGGCCATGCATTGTAGGAAGAGGCCAGTCTGTTGGGGTGTTGCACATATCTTTCTATTTCCTCAGCAGCACTCTGTGGGGTTGAGAATGCCTACTGGTCTAGGGTGACCATAAGGGAGAAGGATGGAAGTGGGGCTCTGCTGGGATGAAGCTTCTCATACTCTAACCAGCTACAGTATACACATAGATGATATTCACACACATACTCATGTGTACATATATGCAGAGCAGTGTGAAGTCAGAAACTATGAAGAGTCTGAGATTTACCCTGTTTGGAAGCTAACAGGCACACTTTCATATCCATGTTTTCACATAAGTCCCCTAGGTCAGAGAAACAGATTATTTATTATGCACAGCAAAACCCACCATTGATGCAATGAAGTCTAAATAGTTGCCCACATATGCAGTGGCATGGGCTTCCCTGGTGGCTCAGCAGTAAAGAATCTACCTTCAATGCAGGGGATGTGGGCCTGGGTTAGGAAGAGTCCCTGGAGAATGAAATGGCAACCCACTCCATTATTCTTGCTTGAGAAATCCTATGGACAGAGGAGTCTGGTGGGATACAGTCCCTGGAGTTGCAAAAGAGTTGGACACAACTAAGCAGCTAAATAACAATAGCAGTAGCATGTACCACACAAACCTAAACCCCAGATTTAGGAAATGTAAAGGAAACTTCAAGAGGTTACTGGCATATGTGTTTGTATACCCACCCCAAAGGAGAGAATATTCATTATTCTGGGCAGCCTCCTCTAGGAGCAAAGAAAAGTGTCTCTTAAGTTTGCTGCCTGAAATATAAGCAAAGGTAGAGACATTACTTTGCCAACAAAAGTCCATCTAGTCAAATCTATGGTTTTTCCAGTAGTCATGTATGGATGTGAGAGTTGAACCATAAAGAAAGCTGTCATAAAGGCAAGGGTGGGATGATTTGAGAGAATAGCATTGAAACGTGTATATTATCATATGTGAAACAGATCGCCAGTCCTGGTTCGATGCATGAGACAGGATGCTCAGGGCTGGTGCACTGGGATGACCCAGACAGATGGGATGGGGAGGGAGCTGGAAGTGGGGCTCAGGATGGGGAACACATGTACACTCATGGCTGATTCATGCCTATGTATGGCAAAACCACTACAATATTGTAAAGTAATTAGCCTCCAATTAGAATCAATAAATTAAAAAAAAAAAAAAAGAGGATACATAAAGAAAGCTGAGCACCGAAGAACTGATGCTTTTGAACTGTGGTGTTGGAGAAGACTCTTGAGAGTCCCTTGGACTGCAAGGAGATCCAACCAGTCCCTCTTAAAGGAAATCAGTCCTGAATATTCACTGGAAGGACTGATGCTGAAGCTGAAGCTCCAGTACTTTGGCCACCTGATGCGAGGGGCTGATTCATTGGAAAAGACCCTGATGCTGGGAAAGATTGAAGGCAGGAGAAAAAGTGCATGATAGAGGAAAAAATGGTTGAATGCCATCACCAACTCAATGGACATGAGTGAGCAAGCTCTGGGAGATGCTGAAGGACAAGATCCCCGGTATGCTGCAGTCCATGGAGCTGCAGAGAGGCAGACATGAATGAACAGCTGAACAACTTCCAGGGAGGGGAAGGAACAAGAAGGTTTTATCTTTTCTTTCTTGAAATTTCCTCAGGAAGAAGATAGTTCTATATCTCTCCAGTGGTGTACATCATCTTTATATTTCAAAACTGTCTGCTATTCAAATACGTCCTTGACTCAGAAGGTTTAAATCATACAGGAACACAAGAAATCTATGGAGAATTTTCTCCCAGCAATCAGAATTCATGAGATATTTGACATACAAGTAAAGTTAATCAGTTCAGTAACTGGCCTCAAGGAACTGATATTTCCTTAGGATTTGGAAAACAAATGTAAGCAGAAATCATATAATTATTCTGCTCAAATATGTGTAAAACACTATAGTGATATTGATGAAGAAGTAATTAAACCTTCTGGGGATGGTCCAAATACAGATAGTGTTAGAGAAAGATCCACTTAGAATGCCCCTTGAAAAGTGATAAGATATTCAAGCAGAAATGTGGAAACAGATGCAGAGGACAAAGATTCAGGGAACAGAGAGCATAATTAAAAGAGCAAGGTTTCTCAGAAACTGTATCTTAATACATATCACAAAGCAGACACATATCATTATTATGTCTAGCCTATAAGCCAAGATGTATTACTTTTATTATACATCACCATCTCTCTTATCTCCTGAATGTAATAAAAGCCCAGGGATCTTATGAGTCTTTCAGTTAATTCATCTAGTGATGCTAGAGTCACCGTAATGACAGCTTTAATATTTGTTGCTCATCCTAGGATTCACTATCTCAAGGAATTGGCAATTTATAACAATATGAAACAACACATTCCATCTTTGAGTAGCAATGACCATCAGAACACGTATACTTAGCCTAGACATAATTCTTTCCTTATCTTTGGTTCCATCCTGAAGTCATCCAAAGTCTGTGTATGCTAAACAGTACATTCTAAATGACTTAAAAAGTATCTATTCCCCTCTGCTTTTTTGCCATCTCTTTTAAAAACTAAACTTCCCCTAGACTCTGTGCTTGCAAATTCTTCAGATAACTTATTTTTTAATCTTCTACATCCCAGGTAATTCTCCTTTAAATACCCTTGTTAAAAAAGGCAGGTCCACTGTGGCTATCATCCAGTCTGGGCAGAACGAGTGCTCTGACATTTATTACTTTAGCAAATCAGCATATGGGAATTGACTGGACTTGGAATCAAATCATATTGATACAACACAATGTTAGCAGATAGCCCAAGATTATTGCTGCATATCAATCTATATTCTCAGAAGTATGATAACCAATAAAGTTCAAAGGAAGACAAAGAATCATATACATGTTTCTGCACTTAATGAAGAAAGAATTGTTATTTATCTGATGAAATAAGTGATCCATTCCCCCCAAAAGAAAAATACAATCAAGTAGGCCCTTCATATGCAGATATGAATCAAGCAAAATTTTGTTATAATGAGCCCAAAGTAGGCTCCTATTAATTTCCCTTTTTAAATTCGTCTAGCTTTTTAGCCAAACACACAGAGGCATCTGTTTCATCACATGCCCTCTGCACATTGCAGAAAACTCACTTGGCCATCAAAATAATTTCTTGGTATTCAAACTTTTTCTTTCTTCCCCCTGAACTTGTAGTATTTGTGAAAACAAATGCCAAGGATATTGCTTACGTAAAATGCAGAATTGAATAATATATCCAGAGAATTCAAATTTTTTTCTAGTTAATACATGAGTTGTTGAATAACTACTCATACCAATAAATGAGTATGAGACAATGCTTATTTCTGCTGTAAAATTGAGACTCCTTCATTCAAAAGCTGTTTATTCAGCACCTACTCTATGCCATTCAGTGTTCTTCTGGGTAGACTCTGGCTGTGGTGGCTGTATTGCATTCCTTCTAGTCTCATAGACAGATGGGCATGCCCACAGACTGCTCATCTTTGCAAAATTTTTATGTGACTACTCTTGTGTTATGCTCAGTCACTATTGCTATTGCTACTGCTAAGTCACTTCAGTCGTGTCCGACTCTGTGTGACCCCAAAAATGGCAGCCCACCAGGCTCCCCCGTCCCTGGGATTCTCCAGGCAAGAACACTGGAGTGGGTTGCCATTGTCTTCTCCAATGCATGAAAGTGAAAATGAAAGTGAAGTTGCTCAGTCGTGTCTGACCCTCAGCGACCCCATGGACTGCAGCCTACCAGGCTCCTCCATCCATGGGATTTTCCAGGCAAGAGTACTGGAGTGGGGTGCCATTGCCT
>NW_011494790.1:2459571-2464082 GCF_000754665.1 Bison bison bison
CCTGTCCCTGGGATTCTCCAGGCAAGAACACTGGAGTGGGTTGCCATTTCCTTCTCCAATGCATGAAAGTGAAAGGGAAGTCGCTGAGTCTTGTGCCATTGCCTTCTCTGATTCTCTAGCCAAGTCTATGTCCTCTGGCAAGTTACTCAAACTATACGGCTCCCACCTGCTTCATTTGCAAAACAGGTATACTAATGGGATCTATGGGCTTCCTTGGTGTCTCAGATAGTAAAGTATCTGCCTGCAATACAGGAGACCCAGGTTCCAAACCCTGGGTTGGGAAGATACCCTGGAAAAGAGACTGGCTACTCACTCCAGTATTCTTCCCTGGAGAATTCCACAGGCAGAAAGCAGTCCACGCTGTAAACAGTCAAACACGACTAACACTTTCACTTTTCACTTTCAATGAGACCTATCTCATTGTCATTATGTACATTGAATGTGCTAATATTTCTAATATTTATCTGGCATATTGTAAGTACTACATAAACAGGCTTAAGACTCGTAAGACTCTTGAGAGTCCCTTGGACAGCAAGGAGATCAAACCAAGCAATCCAAAGGAAATCAATCCTGAATATTTACTGGAAAGACTGATGCTGAAGCTCCAATTCTTTGGCCACCTGATGGGAAGAGCTGACTCATTGGAAAAGACCCTGGTCCTGGGAAAGATTGAGGGCATGAGGATAAGGGAGTGACAGAGGATGAAATGGTTGCGTGGCATCACCAACTCAATGGACATGAATTTGATCAAACTCTAGGAGATAGTGAAGGATGGGGAAGCCTGGTGTGCTGCCATCCATGGGGTCTCAGAGTCAGACATGACTTAGTGACTGAACAATAGCAACATAAGCAGAAAAATAATGATTCAATAGTAACTTTAATGAAAGAGTTACTCTTGACTGGGTAACCTCAAGAACAAGGATGCACCCACAAAGTCTAGTTTTCTACAGCATCCTACTTTATTTCCCCAACATAAAAATATAGCACACTAAATAAAATATAATCTTTCACTACTAAAATTTCACAATAGTTCAAAGCCATCATTAGCAACAACAATTTATTTCCCTCTGTAAATATACATATACACAGTCTTAGGGATTAGGCAATACAATTGACTGCACAAACACTCTGATCTTTGCAATAATTCTCTGATAGGAGCTTGTTTTACTTTTTTCACCTCTTGTTTATGAAAGAATGCAGAACTGAAAGTTTATCAAGGATTCAAGTTGACTGGTTGTCAGGTTAGTAACATTTATCAATTTTCAGCTTTGGTTATAGCAATAACATAAAATTTCAATTAACTAGAAATTAGTTACAGTAACAGTTATCAGTAAAAAATTGTTGCATATAGTTTTTCCATAAGTATTCCCATATACCAATGTTCACCTACTACCCACTCCAGTATTCTTGCCTGGAGAATTCCATGGACTGTATAGTCCATGTGGTCGCAAAGAGTTGGACATGACTGAGTGACTTTCATTTCACTTCACTTCATGTTTGCCTAAGTCTAATCATAGTCCATCTAATGTAATTTTCTAGTAGCAGCATTTAGTTTTAGAATTCCAATAATGATTTAAGTCAACCCTTAGAATTTAATTAATTTCTAAATACGTCTTACCCTGAAAATAACTCCACAAGTTGTGTTTGCTCCACACATCCTTTCTTTTACCACCCTCCCCTCTGTATCTATATTCAATGAAGTTCTTGGTGATGCAACAGGAAAATGAATCATAATGAGACCACCATAGATTTGATTTTCCTAGTTCCTTCTTCTAGAAAGACAGGAAGATCCTTCAGATGAAGGAATAAAAGGTTCATAAAAGTCTACTTGTCAGTCTCTGCATGCAAAGTGGGGCAGGATTGTCTCCTATTTGTCAGGTACCCAGAGCTCAGTAGAGTTTAAAAGGAAATGAGGCTGTTCAGCCATCTTTAGAGAAGGAGAAGAGACGAGGTTCTGGACTGACTTTCTAATTTCATGGGGAGTTTGTGTGACAGTTGGTAGCTGGAAGAGTTTCCCTTCCATTCTTTCATTCACACCTTCAGTATAGTTATAGAGACTACATGTAATTTACCAAACAATCTATGCACTTTCATTTCATGACTTTAAACATAGTTTTTCTTTGGCCTTTTTCCATCCCATTTGCCTCTTGGCTACTTCCAGTACACATTGTACATTGCAAGATTCAGTTTCAACATGACCACTCCAAGAACCAGCCCTGGCTCACCCTCCCAATAGCTTTGATTTTGTCCCCCCCTTTTTTTTTTTGACTGCCTAGTACTTTGGATTTATAACATTATGCTTATTACAGTATATTGTAATGATTTTTTAACTTTGTCTCTTTTTTAGTGTGGTCCTTAACAGTGGAAACTAGCAATCCTATACCTACTGTATAATATGAACACAATGAATGTTTACTAAATTCTACCTTTGGTGAAGTTCACAGGATAGACCTGCAAATTTGGAAAAACCCAAATAAGATCCACTAAAAGTTTTGTTTTCTCTTTCTTCAATATAATGCTTATCATCAAGCTCTTTCATTTTTCCTACTAAATCACTGCTTCTTCATAGTGTTTAGCCTAAGCAGGACTACCTATTATGGCTGATTCTGGAATATGTTGGGCTATATTATTCACACAAGAGCTCCAAAGTGTTCCATTTGATGTACTAAGCAAAATGTTCTTTGACAAACGCAGCAGTTATTTTGCACAAACTAAAGCTTTTTCATCAGCATATGTTGTACTGATTTTCAAATTAAAGGGTGGTTTTTACCACCACCGGCTGAGAAGGGATTTGCTTTTTGTTTCCTGTATGTTTAGCCTCTCCTCCTTATCCCCATTTTCCTGTGGGTTTTTTTTTTTCCTGTTTCATATTTAATTTCCAATTCTCTATTTTTTCATAATTTTATGAGGAAGCATTCATATGCTCATCACTGCATTCCAGAAGGACACATAGGAATTATCATAATCAACTTACTAAAAAGGCCAGATAAAGAATGAGAAACTGCTTTCGAAAAGAGAAAAAGGATTTACTGATGGATGCTTTCATGCCTCTTTCTATTTGCAAATACTCTGTATATATTGCCACCATCTGAAGATGAATTACTTGAAGGAATAAAAGGTATTTGTTTTTTCTTATCTCCTTAAACCAAAGCTGAATTCTTTAGATTGACCAATCGGCCCTATGTTTTTCACATTTGCTTTTTGAAGAACTATCATACTAGAGTTTGCTCAGAATTGCAGATGCACATGCCACATTTGGGACAAATGAGATGATTTGTGTGTTGAATCTTTAATAGTGTTTCTTAGAAAAAACTTCATTCAAGAAGGTTTTGAAAAGTTTTCAGTAGTAAGGTGTTGTCTTCAATTCAGTGTTGAACTGGGATGCAGGAATATAATGGGCAGTTGTTTCCATGGAGCATAATTTTAAAAGCAATACCCAAAGAATAAATACTCCACAAACCAATACAATATTGTAAAGTTAAAAAATAAAATAAAATATAAAATAAATAAATAAATACTCCCAAGAATTTCAAAAGTCAAGTATACAATTTTCCAATATCACTTTTAAAAAATTTCTCTTCATAATCACTTCCATTTTTTTCTAAATTTCATTCTATAATTCTTGTATTTCAATAAATTACTGGAAGGTTTTTTTTTTTTTTTCTTAGAAAGTTTAGATTTTAATTGACCCATTCCCTGTTTCAGAAGTGGCTGACTTTCTAAAGAGCAGATCTTGTGTTCTATCAGAACATTTAATCTTCATTTAATGGATACTTTCATATCAGGTTGAATATTATGGAAGTGCTCCTTTTCAGGTCAAAAACAGTTGAATATTGGCAGCTTCATATTCAACCTAGTGTGTGTGTGTGTGTGTGTGTGTGTGAGAGAGAGAGAGAGAGACCTAGGATTGTACATTTTAAGCCAATATTGGTTAAAACCACAAGTAACTTGATAATAATATCAAGGAATTCCTAACACAAAAAAACGATTTTTCATATTTAAAAACATTACTTGAATAAAACCTACCATTAGAAATTAAATAAAAGCCACAGCATTTAAGTTTCTCTGAATGTCTTTAGCTATTTATTATATATATTCATATACCTTATGCAGAAGCCAAATCTGCAAATAAACCTCAGATACTTACCCAGAAGAAGTACAAATCTTATCACAAATATGAAGTAAAAGCCTTTGCTTTCCTAACCGGCAAATAAATTTGACATACATGTATACAGGAGCATATTATAGTTTAGTTGGTCTTATAATTCTGTTTGCTGCATAGTTGTATAAACATGACTATTCATTGTGGTTTTTTCCTTTAATCGCAACTCTATACCACAGTTTTAATAATGACATTTTCATGTGAATTTCTACTCTTCAACCTTCAATTACTAGGAACACATATCCTTAGAGGCACACTAGAACAGAAAAAGAAGACAGCGAAGAAGATGCATAATCTGCAGACTGAATGAATGGATATTGAACAGTAAAAGATTGATTAAAACAAACTT
>NW_011494790.1:2464182-2476328 GCF_000754665.1 Bison bison bison
ACAAACTTGTAATTGTTAGTAGTAGTTTTGTGTGTGTTGGTCGCTCAGTCATGTCTGACTCTTTGCAACCTCATGAATGTAGACTGCCAGTCTCCTCTGTCCATGGAATTCTCCAGGCAAGAATATTGGATTGGGTAGCCATTTCCTTTTCTAGAGGATCTTCCCAACCAAGGAATCAGACTCGAGTCTCCTGCATTGCAAAGTTTAGTAACAGGGATAAATAATCAGGTTCAGTTCAGTTCAGGACAGTTGTTCAGTCGTGTCCGACTCTTTGCGACCCCATGGACTACAGCATGCCAGGCCTCCCTGTCCATCACCAACTCCTGGAGTTTACACAAACTCTTGTCCATTGAGTCAGTGATATCATCCAACCACCTCATCTCTGTCATCCCCTTCTCCTCCCACCTTCAATCTTTCCCAGCATCAGGGTCTTTTAAAATGAGTCAGTTCTTCATATCAAGTGGCCAAAATATTGGAATTTCAACTTCAACATCAGTCCTTCTAATGAAGGTTAATAATCAAGTTGGTCATATTCAAATCTCATGTATCTCAAGGAAGATAAATATGCTTGATCAAATTTTAATTCTTCTCAGATTATCCTGAAGGAATGAAAGCCAGGACTCTCAAGAAAACTAAACAAAATATCCTTGATTTTTGTGTGTTTACAAATGCTGGTGGAATGGGTGAGGGCCTGCTTATTTGAAACCCTTTTGCCACATGAAAAATTTTAAACCATTATAAGGATATTATCTGAAAGTCTTTAAAGTCTTTCTATAATTTAGAAGTAAATTTTATGTTAGAAAGTATTTCTAAAATATGAGGACCTTATAACAGCATTCATTTCAGACTCTCCTCGATCTCTGTTGTCAATGGTCTCTGAAGAATGATGACTTGCAAGACATCTTGCTTTCTGGGAAGCTGAAGCCATTCGCCTGATGCATTTAAAGCTGACTGTATTAAAGCTGAAAATCTAAGCCTCACGCTTTCTGTCAGTTATTGTGCAAAGTGATTACTTATTACTATACTATTACCAACATAAAACATTTGAAGTCAAAACCCTATTTACAGGTTACCCTTATGAGCCAAAATTAATGTTTATCTTTTTGAGATTTTAAAATCCTTGTTCACTGAAAAACTATGCACTTTTATGATGCTTCCATTAATTTATCCATCCATCAAATGTTTGCCACAAAGTCCCGTTATACATCCAGACCTTATGGAAATGAGAAACTGTTACTTCAGCCCCTGATCCTCACTTAAGTGCCTCACACAAAATTGCTTAAATAAGGATTATTGGATAAAAAGAGGCAACAATGAGATGGGCACCACTAAATGTAAATCCAGATGTCTCTTGGGCTCCTTCTTTTATTTATGATCAAGGTAAGTTTATCTTCAAATCCCATGTTGAATACCCTGTAAAATGTCTAATGCCATCTTTTTTAATAAAACTATCTAGAGTCTGAAGGTCTTATGATCATTTTTTTGTCTCAAATTCTGGTCTTCACGGAATTCTCCTTCTCTGATCTGTATTGCAAAATCCAAAACTTGAATTTGGAATTCAGTCTCTAGACATGGTCTATACACTCTGCTTAAATTAGTTGTCCACATTTAAAAATCAGGAAAGTTTACGTAAATACCATCAATTTGAAATTATTTTGAAAAATCATAATAAGAGTCTTCATTGAACTCTTATCTTCCAAGGCAAGAATCTTCTAGAGTGGATAAAGTTCTTTTCCAGTGAAGCATCTTCTAAGTCACCACTGCCTCTCTTATCCTGTCTACACAGGCTTCATCCATCTTTATTACCTCTCTGAGTCACAGAAGAAGATGGGTTTGCAAGTCTATTTATACTTCATCTAGTGTTGATCTCAATGTGCATATTAGTTTCCTCGCCTGAACACATTTACACATGTAGTATTTAGATAACCTATGTGTGTAAATATAGCATATTTAGTGAAGGAGACCAGTAATAAAGGGACAGATAATGTTGCACTGCAGCAAGTGACCTCAACTTAGAAATTAACTTTTTAAAAAATCTTTAATTCAGAGGCCATGGTTCTCCTTAACTATGAACTCACAAATTCTTATTTGCTTTTATTTTTTAAAGTCTTTTTTTTAATACTCTGCTAGCCTCTTCCCACAAAGTCTCACTCTACAGTAAAAGCAGCATTCAAAATTATCTTCTAAACAAAGGTGGTTTCCTTCCTAAGTGGAATTATCTTGTTGACTATAAAGATAACTTTTTTTTTTTTCATTCTCTACAGATACAAATGCTAGTTTCCTACTGGCTTTTGTTGTTGTTAAAGCCATAACTGAATCCCATAGTGTTGAAAGTGAAAGTTGCTCAGTCATGTCCAACTGTTTGCAACCCCATGGACTATACAGTCCATGCGGAATACAGTCCATGGAATTCTCCAGGCCAGCATACTCGAGTGAGTAGCCTGTCACTTCTCCAGGGGATCTTCCCAACCCAGGAACCTAGGTCTCCCAAATTGCAGAAAGATCCTTTACCAGCTGAGCCATGAGGGAAGTCCATAATGTTAAAGCCCAGGAAAATAGAAAGACTATTTTCAAGTTGGTGCATGAATTCTAAGTTCTGTAATGCATCCTTATTGCCATCTGACTAAACTTTGAGTCAGCCAACTTAGGCAAAAGCACCAAGAATAGTAACTCTTTTTCCAAGCCCTTCAGTTTAGAAGAGAGATTACTTAGTATATCAGAAACTATTATAATATAAATGATATTCCTGGCATTCATCATTCTAACTACAGAAAAGGTCAAGGTGGGAAGAGGGAGTTTTGCTAGTTTGCTCAGACCATATCTAAAGGAGTCAGATTAGATTAAGATCTGCCCTCATGACCTTACGTTAACTTAATTATCTCTTGAAAGATCCTGTCTGGGGTCTAAATACAGTTGCCTTCTGAGATTCTGAGGGTTAGGACTTCAACATATAAATGTGAGGGACACAATCCAGCCCATTTCAGGAGTTATACATATAACCCTGTGTTCTTATCAAAATTATTGTCAAATGGGATGGAGTCTGTTGTTATTTTCCTGAATGTGAATTTGATCAGAAGACTGACATTTTTATGACTTAGCTAAATAACAAAGCCAGAGTAAGGAAAGCAACAGCTGTGTTGAGGTAAATTTGGGGGTCATTGGTGAGTCACACAAGTACTCCAGGGCTCCCCACTTTGCATGACATGGTAGGATTGCCTTTTCCAGTCCAACATGATCATGTGATTTTCTTGGGACAATGATTGTGAGCAAATGTGACATACATACAATGCTGTAACAGCCAATATGCAATTTTTCACATTCTTTTCACTCATTGAAGCTATCATGTTAGTTCCTGCCATGATGTCAAGAGGATATGCATTAACCTGAGACCCTAAAAAGCCAGTTAACAGAGAGCCCTGCTGACCTACAACTAATATATACGGTGAGAAAGAAATAAACTTTTGTGTTAAGAACTGAGATTTTGGGGTTGCTTTTTATTAGAGCACAACCAGTCCATCTTGATCAGTTCAATGGGAAAAACACAGAATACGGTATCTATAATAGCGAAGATAAACCAGCCTCAGAAGCTTAACTAATTTCACTAAAGTATTTCAATACGAAACAAAGACTTCATCTATAATATTTCATTGTATCTAAAATGATACAATGGTAAAATACGTGTCAATTTCAAAGGTATGAATGTATGGAAGCTTGCATCTTAGAATTGATAAAATGTAGAAAGCAAAAATAGAGGCATTTTTATATACACACTAAGTTGGTGTCTCATTGTGGCTGATGTACTTTTTATCATATGTAGGGCTGATAAAATCTTTATGTATATTTAAATCCAAATGAATTTTGCTTTCCCGTGATTTGTTCACATTATTTGCACTGCCTCCTATTGGGATCTCAGTGTTCTCAAACTATATGAGTGTTTTATTGATTAAGGTTTCTAGCAAGTTAAATAGATTATTAAAACTATTCAGTCCCAGTATTGAGATAGCAGAACAAAGAAGAAAATACCACGGCTATGCATGGCTAGGATTGGCAAGGGGTGAAGATGCTTTGGCATCTTTGTCGTGGGTGCTTTTAGTATTACATTTCTCTATCATTTGGTAAGTTAACGTTGTAAAGAACTCAGCATGTAAGTGATTCCACTTAATTTGTTTTATAAATTAACAAATCTCTCAGCAATATGGGATGACCCTGTTACATGGAGACCAATGTAAATAGAGAACCTTTATTTACTTAACATTGTTATCACATTTAAATCTGGAATGTTAATTAAAATACGCTTCACAGTACAGCCTGAATTTAATCATTTTCTCTTTGTTTTCTGTCTTGTTCTTGTCCTTTTCTCTTTTCATTTTGTGTCACCATTTACTTATAGATACAACATTCTACCATTCATTCCATATCTCAAAATCCCCATCACTTTCTTATAGTTATTTGTCTTCTCTTCTGGGTGGATCAATGATTAACTATACCTTCTATTCATTCTTTTACTTATCACCTCAGTAAATATTTTATCTCTGGGAGATAGTGAAGGACAGGGAAGCCTGGCATGTTGCAGTCCATGGGGTTGCAAAGAGTCAGACATGACCTAGTGACTGAACAACAAAGTATCTAATGAATCGATACATTTTCCTGCTAAACTCAGGCTCTTTTGTAGTCACTTGTTGCTCAGTCATACCTGTGAGTATGGTCACAGGTGAAGGTCCAGCTGAAGAAGATCACATAGTAATGGGAAGAGAAGACATAGGTTCTTAAGAGCCTGAGAACGAGTCACATAAATTCACATAAATTTTGGCTCTTTCTATCCTAAAAAAATAGACACAGCATTTAGAGAAGCTGATATAACACAGCCTTCCTAGCTAGGCATGATACAGACTATGTAAACAAGAATCTTACTTATGTTCTGTAGAGAGACAGACCATAGATGTGTTACCTTTGAAAGTCCTGGCACGTAGACGTGTCTGGAAAAACAGTGAAAGCAACAAATATTCTCCTACTTGTCAGTGCCTACAAAGATGTATTCCCTGACTTGGTCTTGGGGCCTTCCCAGTCAAGTTGGCCAGTATATTTTGATGTCAAGTTACATTAGTATGAATGTTGTCGTCTCCATAGCCAGGACTTTTAAAGCTCAGGCTATTAAAAATGGTTTCCATCTGTGATCATTCCCAGTGGTCTAGCAGTTAGGGCTCCGTACTTGCATTGCAAGTGTCACAGCTTCGATCACTGGTTGGAAACCAAGATCCTGCAAGCAGTGCCATACAGCAAAAATAAACAAACAATGATCCCCATCTGTAAACAGCTGCCAAAATCACATGCTATAATCCACCAAGGTCTAGATGACTTTACTCACGAAAGCCTAAGAACCAAGCCACCTGCCCTGAGCAGCAGCAACTTCCTTTATCTCCACATTTAATCCACCAATTCCTTTTCTATTTCTGAGTGTTTTTAACTCATAAATTAAATGATGGAGTTCTAGGAGTCATTGAATAACATCCCAGACTTTACCACACAATTTACAATAAAGACCACTGGAGTCTCAGCAGCAGGGATAACACATAGCCTCTGTTATTTTAATACAAAGCTCTTTGGATAATATGTTTTATTTATAAATCAAATGGAGTGTCTAACATCTATTCAGCTTTACTGAAGATATTCCCACATGAGAGGATATTTGGGTCTAAAGATTGCAATTACCAAGAATTGCTACTTTGCAGTCACTTGCCATAGAAAAAAGAAATAAAGGAGATTGAATACCAAGCACTTATAATCATTTATCAGTTAGCTGCACCAAACCAAGAAACATGAACCAATGATCTTCCCTTCAGTAGTCAGTCCAGTCTTCCTCTTTGAGGAGTAGCAAGTAAGGAGTTGGAAATGTTGTTCTGGCTGATATCTTTTCACATGGAAACAGGAGGAGTGGGAGAAGCCAACTCCAGCAATATCTACGTGGTTTAGGGTTATAGATATAACCTCAAGGGGCTGTGTATCACTCTCAACAATTAAAATCCAAGTCAGTTTGGGCCTTTTATTCCATGGATATAAAGATATAAAGATCATTTTTAATGTTACTCCCTGTCATAATTGCCTTCTTTTATTTTTAAGAATAGCAGCATATACTGTAATTATGCTATATAGTCTATTGCGGTAAAATACATTAAATTAACCGAGTTTTCTGTTATTGACTTTAGAAGTCAACTTTATAAGATGCATTTATTTACTTTCCTGAAGCATCTTTTTTTTTTTTTTTTTTCCCAGAACACAGTTATTTTGCTACTCTATCTAGTGTATAAATTCTACAAATAAATATACACTTTTTAGTTAGGAGCCTCTGCATATTATAGGATATTGTCAAAGTAGGAAATCAAGGTAAATCAGAGGTATATTATTCTCTAAAAGGATATCTAAATAATATTTGTCAGCTATTTTTTTTAATACAACAGCATATTGGGATAATACATTGTACCCTATTTTGTGAGATCTGAAGTTTACACAAGTGGTTAAATAAAAGGAATACAGATTAGAAAAGATGAAATAAAGCTGTTTCACTTCTCAGATAGCATTGTCATCTATGTAGAGAACCAAAAATTACCTATCCAGAGCTCCTAAAACTAATAAATATGTCTTCAAGGTCACAAGATTAAAGTCAACAAAATCAATTGCATTCTAAATACTAATAATGATGAATTAGAGCTTGAAATTTCTTTTGTTAAAAAAAGGAACATTTAATGAAACAAGATATGTGCAGGAACTATATTCCCCAAATCTCAAAACCATTATGAAATAAATCAAACTAGACATAAAATACAGAGAATTATAAGGTATTCATGTATTAGAATTCAATAAAGATTTTCTCAGCATAATTTATGAATTCAAAAATAATCCATATAAAAAAAAACTAGATGCCTTTTTTAGATATTGATAAGGCAAAACTATTTTGAAAAGGAAAAACAGAATTGGAAGCTCACTCTCCCCACTACAAAGTTATAATAATCATGAAAATGTGGTATTTTTGAAAAGACAGAACACTGATCAAGGAACAGCATACAGTACCCTCAATCAAGTCTCACAAATACAAATCATTTTAAACACAGATATGCAGGCAATTCAAAGGGAAAAAAATTAGTCTTTTTGACAAATGGTGCTAGAACAATTGAACATCAATATTAAAATATATATACCTGGGTCTATAATTCATACCTTATTTTTACAAAAAGCTCATCATAGATTATGGATCTAAGTGTATAATCTAAAACTATAATATTCTTTATGAAAATAGAAAGAACCTGAATGACCTTGGGTTAGGGATAGAGATTTTTTTTTTTTAGGGATAGAGATTTTGATAGACACAAAGCCATCCTTTTTTTTTTTCCCTCTCTCTCTCTTTATATATGTATGCATGTGCGTGTGTATGTTGCTGTTTAGTTGCTAAGTTGTGGCTGACCCTTTGAAAGTGCATGGACTGTAGCCCACCAGGTTCCTCTGTCCACAGGATTTCCCAGGCAAGAATACTGGTATGAGTTATTTGCGTTACCATTCCCTTCTCCATGGGATCTTCTATATTTAAGTTGGATTTTAGTAAAATAAGACCATTTGCTCTTTGAAAAGACACTTGGAAACAATAACAATAGATGCCACAGATTTTACAAATCTTATTTCTGACAAAGAATGTGTAACAAAGGTATAGAGGAAACACACAAAACAACTCAAAAAATTAACACAAGATTTGAACAGACAAAAGATTTGAACAGATCCAAATAAGATGGCAAATATGCGTATGAAAATATTCTCAGTATCATTAATCATTAGTGAGATACAAGTTAAAACCATAAATGATTTTGGCTTCAATTCAATATCTAAACATCTCAGAAGCCACTACTCCTAGCCTTACAACAAGAAAAATTGGAACAAACTGAAAAACATGGTTGTCTCTCAGAACCATCAGAGAATTGAGGTCACAGAACAAACTTTCATACTGAAATTTGGAGAGAGGCAAACACAGAACTGCAGCAGCTGAGATCAGCTTACCCAGAAAAGCAGCCACTGAAACCACAGAGGGGCAGGGACACATAAATGGCAATTGTGATGAATTGCCATGGCTACATGTAGATGAGTGTACAGTGAGAAACCAACCCACTGTGGGCACCACAGTCTTAGGGAGCTGCTCACACTTTCATGGATTTCATCTTCAGAAACACCATCAAGTGTTATGGTGAAGAACCATGAAAAACCTCCATGTGTCTCCATCAGGGGAAGAGGAAGAAGAACCAGTCTGAAGTATATCCGAGTATTCTCCTAACAAAGATCTACACTGAATTCAGAGGAAATATATTGTCAGAGCCTCATCCCACAAGTGGAGAGGTGATTACCTAACTCCAGCGCCTCTAGCCTTGGTATCATAAGAGAGAGTAAGGAACACTTGGGAATTCGTAACCCAGGAACACAGGCTTATTAAATATGAATTAGCCATAAGATTATAAATAACTACCTTCCCTTACACTCTACCACCACCACAATAGAGCTCCAGTATAATAAAAGTGTACGAAGCTGAAATAGCTACTAGATGTCAACTGTCTCTGAGGAGAAGTATGTATGGAACAGTCAACAAGAGAGACTAGTCAGAAAAAGAAAAAAACACACACACAAAATATTATGTATTAACACATATATATGGAATCTAGAAAGATGTTACAGATGAGCCTGTTTGCAGGGCAAGAGTACAGATGCAGACATGTAGACGTGGACACAGTGGGGAAGGGGAGGGTGAGACGAATTGGGAGAATAGGACTGACAATATATACTCTGTTGTTTAGTTGTAAGTTGTGTCCAACTCTTTTGCAACCCCTTGGACTACAGCCTGCCAGGCTCCTCTGCCCATGAGATTTCCCAGGTAAGAATATTGGATATTTGGCAAAACTAATACAATTATGTAAAGTTTAAAAATAAAATAAAATTAAGAAGAAAAAAAAAAAAGAATATTGGGTGGGTTGCCATTTCCTTCTCCAGAGGATCTTCCTGACCCTGGGATCAAACCCATGTCTCCTCCATTAGCAGGCCAGAGCCACTGAGCCAGGGAACCTGAGTGTAAAGTAGATAGCTGATGGGAATCTGCTGTAAAGCACAGGGAGCTCAGTTAGCTGTTCTGTGATGACCTAGATGGGTAGGATGGGGTTACTGGGAGGGAGGCTCCAGATGGAGGGGGTATATGTATACTTATAGCTGTACTTCACTGTACAGAAGAAACTAACATGACATTGGAAAGCAAGTATACTCCAATTTGAAAAAAAAAAAAATAATAAGGGTGACAAAAGCAAGGAGACTAAAGGAATCTGAGAGTAAAATCTAAGGCTGTGTATGTATGTGCTCATAGTCCAACTCTGCAACCCTCTGGCTATAGCAAATGTTAGCCACAGCCCATCTCCTAGTTAGATTAACTTAAAATCTTTTGCTGAGGGCCTATTCACCTCAATTTCAGCTATCAAATACACGAGGTCCAGCCTCAAGAAGAAAAAATATAAGCCATGATAAAAGAAAGAAAAAAACAAAGTCTGAATAGATAAAACACACATCAACCTGACTCAAATGTCATATAGATTTTAAAATTATCAGACAAGGAATTTAAAATATGTGTTTAATAGTTTAAGGGCTCTAATTGCAAATGTAAACAACAGGCAGAAACAGATAAATAATGTAAATAGAGAGAAGGAAATTCTAAGAAACATTTAAAAAGAAACACTACAAATTAAAAGTTCTATAACAGAACTGAAGAATGACTTTTATGGGCTCATGGATAGATTGAACTTGGCATAGAAAGTAATCAGTGAGCTTGAGGATACATCAATAGAAAATTTCCAACTGACTATACAAAGATATTTTTAAAAAAGAAGAAGAAAGAAAAATCACAACGTCTAACAACTGGGGAAAGATTGTAAAGATGTGACATAGTGCCTGGCTGGTACTCCAGGGGAAGAGAAGGAGGAAACACATCACAAGAAATACTTGAAGTAACAATGGCTGAGGATTTTTTCAAAATAAAGTACAGACACCAAACCACAGATCCAGGAACTTAAAAAGCATCAAGCAGGAACAACAGACAGGTTCCAAATAGGAAAAGGAGTACATCGAGGCTGTATATTGTCACCCTGCTTATTTAACTTATATGCAGAATACATCATGAGAAACTCTGGACTGGAAGAAGCACAAGCTGGAATCAAGATTGTGGGGAGAAATATCAATAACCTCAGATAGGCAGAGGACACCACCCTTATGGCAGAAAGTGAAGAGGATCTAAAAAGCCTCTTGATTAAAGTGAAAGAGGAAAGTGAAAACGTTGGCTTAAAGCTCAACATTCAGAAAACAAAGATCATGGCATCTGGTCCCATTATCTCATGGGAAATAGATGGGGAAACAGTGGAAACAGTGGCAGACTTTATTTTGGGGGGCTCCAAAATCACTACAGATGGTGACTGCAGCCATGAAATTAAAAGATGCTTACTCCTTGGAAGGAAAGTTATGACCAACCTAGATAGCATATTCAAGAGCAGAGACATTACTTTGAGAACAAAGGTCCATCTAGTCAAGGCTATGGTTTTTCCTTTGGTCAAGTATGGATGTTAGAGTTGGACTGTGAAGAAAGCTGAGTGCTGAAGAATTGATGCTTTTGAACTGTGGTGTTGGAGAAGACTCTTGAGAGTCCCTTGGACTGCAAGGAGATCCAACCAGTCCATTCTGAAGGAGATCAGTCCTGGGTGTTCTTTGGAAGGAATGATGCTAAAGCTGAAACTCCAATAGTTTGGCCACCTCATGCAAAGAGCTGACTCATTGGAAAAGACTCTGATGCTGGAAGGGATTGGGGGCAGGAGGAGAAGGGGATGACAGAGGATGAGATGGCTGGATGGCATCACTGACTTGATGGACGTGAGTCTGAGTGAACTCCGGGAGTTGGTGATGGACAGGGAGGCCTGGTGTGCTGTGATTCATGGGGTCGCAAAGAGTCGGACACGACTGAACAACTGAACTGAACTGAACCAAAAGTCTGCATCTAAGCATGTCATATTCAAACTGCAAAAGAACTAAGACAAAGAAAAATCTTGAAAAAAGTTAGAGGAAAAATTAACACCTTATCTATAGAGGAACAAGCATGCTGCTGCTGCTGCTAAGTCGCTTCAGTCGTGTCCGACTCTGTGCGATCCCGTAGACAGAAGCCCACCAGGCTCCCCCGTCCCTGGGATTCTCCAGGCGAGAACACTGGAGTGGGTTGCCATTTCCTTCTCCAATGCATGTAAGTGAAAAGTGAAAGTGAAGTCGCTCAGTTGTGTCTGACTCTTAGCGACCCCATGGACTGCAGCCTACCAGGTTCCTCCACCCATGGGATTTTCCAGGCAAGAGTACTGGAGTGGGGTGCCATTGCCTTCTCCGAGGAACAAGCATAAGACTTCCATTAACCTTCTTGTCCAAAATCAAACAAGCAAGAAGAGAGTAGTCAAATATTGAAGGTGTTGAAGGAAAGATCCACCCACCTAAAATTCTGCATCCAGTAAGACCATTCTTTAAAAGTCAAAGAGAAATAAAGACTTTCTCATTACAAACTAAAACTGAGGACTATTGACTATAGCACATCTCCCATATGTCCTCTCAACTGTTTCAAAACTAGTTGCTTCTCAGTAGACAGAATGGGATGGAGAAGGGTGGGGAGGGAAGTTTCCATATTGTTTTAATTTCCCACCACCTGTCCCTTTCCCTTGATGTAATTGCCCCTCTACAGTCTTCTACTCTGTGTATTTAGATACACATACAAGTAACATATGTATATGTAGAGAGAGAGAGAGAGAGAGAGATTTATATATCTGTATGTATTTTCAAAAATTGAACCCAAACTATCCTTAATAAGATTTTAATCCATTGTTATAATGCCATTATTCAAGTGAAGTTTCCTCTTGGCTGTTTTATACTTTAAATCTTTGTCTACTTTGCACTTTAACTGCCTCCTGAGAAATCTGTATGCAGGTCAAGAAGCAACAGTTAGAACCAGACATTGAACAAGGGACTGGTTCCAAATTGAGAAAGGAATACATCAAGGCTGTATATTGTCACCCTGCTTATTTAACTTATATGCAGAGTACATCATGAGAAAC
>NW_011494790.1:2476428-2476848 GCF_000754665.1 Bison bison bison
CAACAGACAGGTTCCAAATAGGAAAAGGAGTACATCGAGGCTGTATATTGTCACCCTGCTTATTTAACTTATATGCAGAATACATCATGAGAAACGCTGGATTGGAAGAAGCACAAGCTGGAATCAAGATTGCTGGGAGAAATATCAGTAACCTCAGATACGCAGATGATACCACCCTTATGGCAGAAAGTGAAGAACTAAAGAGCCTCTTGATGAAAGTGAAAGAGGACAGTGAAAAAGTTGGCTTAAGACTCAATATTCAAAAAATGAAGATTATGGCATCTGGTCCCATCAGTTCATGCAAACAGATGGGGAAACAACACAAACAGGGAGAGACTTTATTTTCTTGGGCTCCAAAATCACTGCAGATGGTGACTGCAGCCATAAAATTAAAAGATGCTTGCTCCTTGGAAGAAAAGC
>NW_011494790.1:2476948-2489177 GCF_000754665.1 Bison bison bison
ATATTAAAAAGCAGAGATATTACTTTGCCAACAAAGGCCCGTCTAGTCAAAGCTATGGTTTTTCCAGTAGTCATGTATGGATGTTAGAGTTGGACTATAAAGAAATCTGAGCACCAAAGAATTGATGCTTTTGAACTGTGGTGTTGGAGAAGACTCTTGATAGTCCCTTGGACTGCAAGGAGATCAAACCAGTCAACTCTAAAGGAAATCAGTCCTGAATATTCACTGAAAGGACTGATATTGAAGTTGAAACTCCAATACTTTGGCCACCTGATGTGAAGAACTAACTCATTGGAAAAGACCCCGATGCTGGGAAAAATTGAAGGCAGGAGAAGGGGACGATCAGAGGATGAGATGGTTGGATGGCATCACTGACTCAATGAACATGAGTTTGAGCAAGCTCTGGGAGTTGGTGATTGACAGAGAAGCCTGGCGTGCTGCAGTCCATGGGGTCGCAGAGCGTCAAATGTGACTGAGTGACTGAACTGACTACTTTGTACCGTTTTAAAATTAATCTAACATTTTAATTCTATTCTTTTAATTTTAAGTTTTATTTTGCATTAAACTTATACCATGTTTAAAATATTTACTCTATTCTTCTGCTCCTCTTCTCCAGCCCATGAAGGCAACTGATCCTCTGTCTTCCCCTAAGCTATTGTGCTTAGTTGTAATGAATCAGCTGTAATGAATCATTCACTCTTTAGGGAAGGTCCTTAAAGTAATCCTTTCCTCAAAGCCACCTAGCTTCCTTTGTGGCTCAGCTGGTAAAGAATCTGCCTGCAACTTGGGTTTGATCCCTGGGTTGGGAAGATCCCCTGGAGAAGGGAAAGGCTACCCACTCCAGCATTCTGGCCTGGAGTATTCCATTGACTGTATAGTCCATGGGGTCACAAAGAGTCAGATACACCTGAGTGACTTTCACTCAGAGCCACAGTATACCATTTTAGATAGTTCCTTTGTTTTACCAGGAAAAAAAAAATAGTGGTGCTCTGAGACAAAAAAGTTGCAAATCCATAAGTGAGGCCACAAAAAGAACATAAAAACAATCATGCAAGAAAAATAATTCAGAGATTTAGACTAAATGAGTAGAAAATAGAATTGTGGCATCAATCAAAATAAGAATTTAGAAATAACTTAGAAAATAAACAGAAATAACGTGGAAGAAATAAACCTAGAGAGAAGCAGTAGACAAGAAATCCAAATAAGGATAAAAGGATGTTGTTGCCAAGGCAGTGAGAGGGGATGTGAAAAAACATCTATATTTAGGTCAGTGGTAGCTCTGTTTTTCCCTTTGGTTCAGATCTGAAGGAAACAGGTTTTTCTCTGGCATATATGTTGGAGAGAGTTCGTATCTGTTGGTGATGGTTCACCCCGTCCAATCCCACATGTTTTAGCAGCCTTAGGGAAACAGTGTCTTTACCTGCTGGCCTCAGGGATGCTATATTGGCATTGCTCAAATATTCTGAAGTATATCATTTCATTATAAAGAATTACGGTTGTGTTTCTTCAGGGCTAAAAGCATTCTTGTTGCTGTACACAGCATACCAAGTCCTTTCTCCATATCTGGAGCTCTTACTTTAGGAAGATAGGCACAGACTTGACTAATGTTATCCCAAAACAAACAAAAAATATTACAGATGTGTTTAGGAGACAAGAAGATTTCTTTGGAATCAGAGATCTTATTAGAAATAGTTTAGTTGGTAATAGGTGTCCCAGGATCTACTTAATAGAAATCTCTGGTGAACACTTTGAAAACTAATTTTTCAATCCTATGTAAAATTTCCAATTTCATTATTGCTTCAGTACTTATTCAAATATTTCTGTCCTCTTTTTTATAACCTACCAGCTATTTTCATACACAGGGAAATAGTTTAGAGTATCAAAGTCCTCAGTATATATAAAGGATCATTTATTCTTTACATAAAAATTTTGGCATGTAAAATTAGAAATGTCCAAATCAACTAAGATGTCAGGCTGGAAATTAGGTGAAGGAAGAAAGAATAGGCCGAGCTGACTCCATCTTGAAAAAGAAGGAAACTCCATCTTACATTCCCAGTGAACTTTGAACTATGTGCCTGGTAGCCATGGAGATCACATACCTATGGCGGAAGAGGTCTCCTGGACTGATAGACACCAGATTCCATACAGAGATTTCCCTTTAACAGAAAGAATGTAATAATCCCCTATGTAGTCAATCACCTTTGTAATCTTTACGGAACCCATTGGTGTGGGTTACAATGTAAACCACCTGACTCTTCTGATTGTGAATCATAGCTGTAACCTGACTGTGTCTCCCTTTAACATTTTCCAGGCTAGGTTTCGGAGAAGGCAATGGCACCCCACTCCAGTACTCTTGCCTGGAAAATCCCATGGATGGAGGAGCCTGGTAGCCTGCAGTCCATGGGGTCACGAAGAGCCAGACACAACTGAGCGACTTGCCTTTCACTTTTCACTTTCATGCATTGGAGAAGGAAATGGCAACCCACTCCAGTGTTCTTGCCTGGAGAATCCCAGGGATGGGGGAGCCTAGTGGGCTGCCGTCTATGGGGTTGCACAGAGTCGGACACAACTGAAGCGACTTAGTAGCAGCAGCAGCAGCAGGCTAGATTTAAGGAATTTGGGGATGTGGGCTTGAGCATGTAACACTTAAGGTATATAAGGTTTTCATAAAAGTCAGTCGAGGACCCTGGCTAAAGAGGAAATTCTGCCTCGGACCCACCAGTGTAATAAACTGCACTCCACTATCCACGCTGTCCTTCTGAGTGAGTTTGTTTCCTGGAGTGGCTATAACAATAGAGAAAATTCAAAATGAATTTTCTAATCAAAGACAAGTTCCAAATCTATCCTCTCTGTGAGATGTCTTAAAGAATCATATGATGAAAAATTAGTAACAACAGTTTTGGTCAATGTTTCAACAGTTTACTCAACAATTAGGTAATCCCTGCTGCTTCCCAAAAAGAATTGACAGAGAGGGAAATTTAAATATAAACATTTAAACAGTTAATGTGACTTTCAATATTTCTAACTTACGAAGATCCCTTGTTAACATCCATGTGTTATGATATAAATTTATTAAAAATACATTCCTGAAAAAGTCACAGGAGAATGTTGTGTCTCATGGGTATGCATGATCAGTGAAAACATTTGGTACTTAGGAGAGTACTATTTATCACATTTCTCACTAGAACCCATAATTACTCTTAGGGCTGACTTGATTGTAAGAAACTCAGATGCCTATGGAATTTTTAAAATTCCATGCAGGAATCTCAAAATCAAATACAAATTTTTTAAAGGTTTTTGAGTCAGGACTCATTCAAATGTTTGTTGTTGATGGTCTTTAAGTCAAGTCTGAACCTTTTGCAACTCCACAGATTCTAGCCTGCCAGGCTCCTCTGTCCACAGGGTTTTCCAGGCAAGAATATTAGAGTGAGTTGCCAATTCCTTCTCCAGGGCATCTTCCTGACCCAGTGACTGAATCCATGACTCCTGCATTGGCAGGCAGGTTCTTTATTACTGAGAGACATGGGCAGTCCCATTCAAATACAAACACTTAACAACAGGAAACTTCCCTTCCTTCTCTCTCTCTCCCTGTTTCCCCTTCTCAGTTCCTTCCCTTTCACCTTCATCCTTTCTACTTTGCTTCCTTTAATGTAAAATTAATCTTATTTTTTGCATATATGATAAATTCAAATAATAAAGTTATTACCCAGAAAGGATTTCTAGCTAATGCATTGTGTAAAGTATGCTGGGTTAGAATTATGGTGCTGATTTTTTCTTCTTTTCTGACTCAAAATAGTCCGAGCTAGTGTGAAAGAAGAAGGTCTTCATTCTTAGCTGAACATATAAGAATGATAAATTCACAGAACACTCATATTCAAAATTCTAGGCCAATGCATCTTTAGGGCCCTAAATAAGAGATGGATCCCAAAATCTGGAGAGAAAATCATGTTTCATTTTCTTGGGCCAAAAATGGAAGAAAACTATCCACCTGCAAAAGATTACATCTGCTTTTACATGCTCCAAATAGAGAATTTTCCCATGTTTTTCTTTCCTCCTAATATATTCTTGTTGGGTACATTTTAGAAATTAATTAATAAAGCATCTAAACATAAGCAGAACCCTACATTTATATATCAATCAGAAAGTACCTTAAACTCTTGCCCAAAACCAAGAGTTAAGGAATAGTTGTAACACTTTAGGGTTGTAATTCATGCTTCCACCAAACATTTATAAGTTACATAATATATTCAAAGTACTAATCTAGATGTCGCAGGAGTTTCGAAAAACAAGATGAATCTCTAGCTTCAGCGTCCTTAGGTTTAGTAGGGGAAACAAAAAAGATACATAAATGTTATATTATATTTCAAGAATTAATAAAGAATTTTAGCTGATTAAAGAAAAAGAGCATATCTGGTGGAAGAAATCATGGAAAGCTCATTGAGGAGCTAACATTTCAACTGGTCCTTGATATATTGAAGTTGGAACTCTGAGATAGAAAAGAAGGTGATTTCAAGGAGAGAGAATGAAGAACATTCTGTTGAGAAGGCTTCTTGACTCATCTAAGAAGGGTGCCTGATTAACTAATGATCTGCCATGGAATGACAAAAGAGTGTTGGCATACATTATTTATCAAATTTGGACCAAAAAAAATAATTTTTTACAGAAGTTAACTCAGGGAGACATTTTTGGAGAGAAGGATGAGCAAAGTAGTAAATCCTGTTTCTCTGATTTTTCTTTTGCCTAATCCATTCTGGAATTAGATGAAAAATTGTTTTGATGAAAACATCCAGATATACATACTGAGGCCTTTAGTGAACCGATGTTAACATACCCCTGCAGCCTCAACTCTTATCACCACAGTCTCTCATGACAAAGCCCCTGTTAAACAAAACTATTTCCTTTGGACAGCATGTCTCCCATCATGCTTTGGATTTTTCAAGTGCTGTTGATATCAGTTATTTGTTGCTACATAAAGACCAACCCAAACTCTGTAACTTGTAAGAGTGATAATACATTCTTATAGCTCTCTCATCTATGCATTGGCTGGGGACCAGCTGATCTAGACTGGGTTCAACTGGTCTCAGTTTGGTGCAGTTGTGCATTTGCAGGTGGGTTGGGTATGACCTAGGCTGGGTGTGGCTGATGAACCTTATATGTGGTGGCTCTGTTCCATGTGTCTTTTATATTTGTTCTGCAACTAGTGGACTATTCTGGACATACCCTTCTCTCTGTGATTACAGCAGCTCAATATGACAAGCAAACACTAAGGCTTAAAGCAAATATCAAGTCACTAAGTCACATGGCATTAGCACAGGGAGGGCTGAAGATCTGGACCTTGAACAGAATTGGCCAAACTGTTTTTAAATCGAGTACTCCAGTATAAGGTAAACTGCTCAAACACATCATCAATGGTTTCCTTTCCTATTGTCTAAATATATACAAACACATTTCTGTCTAAAGGAGGCCAGAGATGTGTTACAGGTCCTGTGTGCAACAGAGAATAAGGCAAACATAAAAAACAAAGATAGAATAGGATTCTGCAAAGAGAGAATGGACAACAATGTGGACAAAGAATAGGTCAAGGGAGAAGCTAATGCAAATAGACTAAAGGTACCAAACGGGAAGCTGTAAGGAAAGAAAGAGCTGTAAAGACCTAAGCTGAAAAAAGGAGAGAAATATAGCCAGTCCCACTTTACCTGAGAAGAGGAGCTTAGGCCAGAACTACTTGCTCAGCTCAGACTGAATAGATAATTATTAACTGTGCAGGAAGAATTTTTAAGTAGCAATTTCTAGAGAAACAATGAACACATTAATAGCAACAACTATGTATTTGGTCTCAATATTTGCACACTCCACCATTAGCAAAGTCACTTACATTCTCAAAATGACAACCAAAACAGGCAAGAAACAGTAAAGAGGAAACTACATTGTACGAATCTTTTCAGAAAATATCCATATTAGCAGCACATCCATGCCCTGGAAATATCCCTATGAGAAGAATTTTAACTACAAATTGAAATAGTGAAGTTTTGTAAGAAATACTTTACTACTTAGATATCTACATCATTTTTCAGAAATGTGGGCTTTTTTTTTTTTTTAGAGAAACTTGGCAGATTCATGTTGATGTATAAAAAACCAATATTGTAAAGTAATTAGCCTCTAATTAAAATAAATACATTTATATTAAAATAATTTAAAAAAAGAAAAAGAAAGGAAACTTGTCCAAAAAAAAAAAAGAGAGACAAATTCAAGCTCCAGATAGAGATAATAGATATTGTGGCAATCTGAAAAAAATAATTGTGCCACGCGCCATTCATCCAGAAGATGGTTAACTTTCCAAAGTACCTGCAACTCAGCAGTATGGATATATTACAAATCCAGAAATAGAATAAAGACAGAGCAATTGAAAAGCTGTGCCAATAAATTTATGAGATGCCTTTGAGAAAGAACAACATATTTATAAGCCAGCATACTATCCAACTGTTTCATAGGAAAACTCTCTTAGATTTTAATACATATAATTTTTAATAGAAAATTATAGACAATTAAGTAAATACAATAAATAGAGCCCACATCCTTAGTGGTGATTCCCTTGCGGCTCAGCTGATAGAGAACCCACCTGCAATGCAGGAGACCTGGGTTCAATCCCTGGGTTGGGAAGATTCCCTGGAGAAGGGAAAGGCTACCCATTCCAGTATTCTTGCCTAGAGAATTCCTTGGACTGTATAGTCCATGGGGTCGCAAAGAGTTGGACGTGACTGAGCGACTTTCTACATCCTTAGCGGTGCAATGAAATTTCAGGACACTTAGGCATGACTATTAATTCCATATCTGAAATCCCACAGAAGTTGTTACAGGATCAGGTTTGTCCATAACCTGCTCACATAGTTTCTATCCCTTTGTGATCTGTTACCACCCTCAGGATGAGTTCAGCAGTGGCAGAATTTTATTCAGCATGCCGCCTTTAAGAAGGTAAGGTGGGACATAAATGATAAATAGGTTTGGTTGTGGAAAAGTGTAAAGAGCTGAACTCCCTGGAATTACCCCCTCCCTCTTTATAGAACCCCATTATGTCTTTATTTTTTATTCCATTACAAATTCTAGCTATTTGGTTTCAAATACATCTGCAAATATGCCTTATAAAACATTTCTTAAAATCTCTAGTAGGAGAACTCCCTCCATAAGCTGACTATATTTCCTTTACTAAACTTTTGCATCTATCTCTATTTTCCCTTTATGTAATTTTTGGCTACTCTCCCTTTATAACTTACCATCTATGTAAATACTCATGTTGCTGTATTGATAGATAAAGCCTACAAAGCTATGGAGGTGCATTTTAAGTGGCCTAATAGTTATATCTAACAAGACATCTGGCACTTACTTCAAATGCACCAATTCACAGTAAAACTCATTTGGTCTCTCTACTTTTTAACTTATATCTGTACTGATGATCGGAGAAGGCAATGGCACTCTTGCCTGGAAAATCCCATGGACAGAGGAGCCTGGTAGGCTGCAGTCCATGAGATCGCTAAGAGTCGGACACGACTGAGCGACTTCACTCTGACTTTTCACTTTAATGCATTGGGGAAGGAAATGGCAACCCACTCCAGTATTCTTGCCTGGAGAATCCTAGGGACGGGGAAGCCTGGTGGGCTGCCGTCTATGGGGTCTCACAGAGTCAAACAAAACTGAAGCGACTTAGCAGCAGCAGCAGCAGCAGTACTGATGATACCACCTACTAGAGTAAGAAAACCATAAATACTTGAAATAAACATTTTTTTCTTTTACCCCCTGAACCAAAGATTGTGAGGGCCTTTGATTCTACTTCTAGAATGGTTCTTTGGCCTTTTCTTCCTTTCTAGTCTCACTACCACCATGCTGTACAAGCTTCTGTGATTTCTTCTTGAATGATGTGAAAGTCTCCCAATTAGCCTCTATTCCTTGCTTCTCCACTCCTGATACATCCCGATACCAGAATAGCGTTTCAGAACTGATCTTATTATGCCACCTCCCTGAAAACCTTCAATGGTTATTTTCATCACCCACTCAATTATTTTTAAATGTTTTTCTTACCAAAGGCTTTGTTTCTTAAAAAATAAAGAATTTGAGCTACTCTTTTTGAAGTGAGTGTCTTAATCACGTGTTCCCTCTCCCTCGACTAAGGTAATTTCTAAAGTACTGCTGTGGAATCCATTGGCTCTATCAAATTTAACTTGACCTACAGAAAAGAGGTTTACTTTGGCAAGATGGCTGCATTTTCCTTTCAAATGTGTTTTTACAGTATTTCATGTCATGGACCCTCCATTGAAACAAACAGTATTAGCAAAACTTCCCTGTGGTTTCCTTCCCTCTTTGCTGTCTCTAATGCCAGTAACACTCTATTGTTATACTGTGGTGAACAGGGTACCCAAAGATCTTCAAATGAGTGCCATAAGATGGTGATTAATGCACAAAATTTTATTTTTTCTCAAATGAGGATAAGTGCTTTTCATAAAATCTGTTAGATAGGACATCTGGTGCTCTTCAGTGTAGAAAGCTGAGAGTGAGAAGAAAAAAAATGGCATCACCACAAGATCTTACTAGATCATGTCAAAACATTTCTATATGAGAGAACATTCAGGAAAACAGAAAAGTCTACTCAGTAGTGCCAAAGTACTGATTTGAAGGCTGATTCATGGGTACAATACCTGTGGATCAGTGTAAACCTTACAACTCTGCTGCCAAAATTTGAGCATTTGAAAATATGTTATATGTATAATAATTGGCTACAGCTGCCTTAAATGGTGCTCCCTGTTTCATTATACTTTCTCTAAGTATTTCCATTCTGCCCCATTCAATGAAACCCTTCTTATATGCTACTTTGATTCCATAAAGTCTCCCCTGATCACTTCAGCAAAATGTAAACTCTTCCTTCTCTAGAATTTTCTGGATTCTTTAAACTACTTTGTTTAAAAGGATCCCAATCTGTATTGGCTTATCCCAGGGTCATTCTTTCTAGTTGGTGCAGTGGTAAAGAATCTGCCTACCAATGCAGGAAACACAGGAGATGCAGATTTGATCACTTTGTCGGGAGGATCCCTTGGTGGAGGTAATGATAACCTACTTCAATATTTCTCGCCCTGGAAATCCCATGGATAGAGGATCCTGGTAGGTGCATGGAGTCCAAAAGAGTTGGAGAAAACTCAGTGACTGAGCATCCATGCATGATTGCATTATATTTGTGAACAAGACTGATACCCTTAAAGAAACTGCAAACATCTTGAAAAGTGTTATATTTTGATTAGTATTATACCTCCCACTGCACTCAACATTGGGACTAAGACAGGGGAAGATCAAAAATATATAGATAATAAATGATCAAATAAGGAAGAATGACTCTGCGGTGGTCAGGTATATAGGCTTCCCTAGTGGCTCAGATGGTAAAGAATCTGCCTTTAATGCAAGAGACCTGAGTTTGATTCCTGGGTTGGGAAGATCCCCTGGAGAAGGGAATGACTACCCACTCCAGGATTCTTGCCTGGAGAATTCCAAGCACAGAGGAAACTGGTGGGCTATAGTCCATGGGGTTACAAAGAGTTGGACGCAACTGAGTGACTAACACTTTCACTTTCAGACAGGTGTATGATTAATAACTAAATAGCAAACAAACTCAAGAGAGAAACCATTGGTTCAATTCCAACCAAATGATTTACTGAGAATTCTTCATGGCTTTTTTGCCCTACTTATTGCTATTTTCACACCCTAAATAATGTTTAAGTCCAAAGATGTCTAAGGGAGAGGTTGTAATTCACAGGATATACTGCTCAGTCTATAGCTTCAATGTGGAACAGGAATGAAGTAAAGGCACTATTAAAACCTCAGACAATCATTAAAAAATATAGATGGCTAATCTGGTTGCCAGGACTGAAATTGAATATACTCAGTTGGAAACTTGGGTACTTGTGAACAATTGTGTGTTTTGAACTCTGGCTTTCAAGTTCTCCCTTTATCTCCATCAAACTCTCTCTGCCAAATGCTGTGGTTTTGAGAAATTGTAGCTTATCCATTCACACTAAAACAAGTCTATGGATTGTTTTTCCCTTTCTTTCTTTTCCTTTGCATTCAAATTCTTGGTAAAAAAAAGAAAAAAGAAATGGATCCCACTGTGGGATTTTTGGCTTGTTCGTTGTGGTAACTGATCATGAGGAGAAAAACTTCGTCTTTCACCGATGCATATGATGTTTTCTGCTGAGTTTTCACATGCATTTTATCATGTTAAGGAAGCTTATTTATATTCCTAGTTTGTTGAGTGGTTTTATGTATTTTTGTTATGAAAAGGTATTGAATTTTGCCAAATGTTTTTTCTGCATCAATCTAGATTATCATGTTTTTGTTTTTTCATTCTATAATGTGGTATGTAATACTGATTTATTTTCATATTTTGAATCACCCTTGCGTTTCTGGAATCATTGTGGATTTATAGTACAAACATTTTTACTCCCTTTCCAATAAAGTAAAAGTAAATTCATGAATTGAGTTTTTATAATAGATTTAAAGATAGGTTATAAGACATGGGTTTTTGCTATGAATTGTCAGAAAGTATTGAACAAGTTAAACTTATTTTCTTTTTTTCCCCTTCTTTGTTTGATGGGTTTTATCTATGAAAAAATAGCTAATTAAATCAGCAGCTCTGCAAGAACACTTCCCAACTTTGACTCTCTGTGAATTTATTACTAGCATTCAATTACTAATTACTTTAGTAGTATAATCAATATAGTGTTGTGCCCAGAAGATCACTGCCTAAGAGTGAAATACTCAATTTAATTGGGCAATGATCAAACATAGTCTAAGGAAGAAAGTATTCTCCAGGGAAACTGTCTGCACCAGCAATGGTCTATGTGTGACAGCAGGAAGTTCAAGGTTGTGAAGGCAGCCTAGAATAACATATATTCCAAGGACACAACTTGTCCTGTGTTTCCAACATCATGCAAGGAAGAGACTGTCTTAGATCTAAGATGTGGCATCAGAGCTCAGTGACAGTGACTGTTACTATAAAATTAACTACCCTTGTACTGGATTCCCTGGTGGCTCAATCAGTAAAGAATCCACCTGCAATTCAGGAGACCCAGGTTTAATCCTAGGGTTGGGAAGATCCCCTGGAGGAGGAAATGGCAACCCTGTCCAGTATTCTTGCTTGGAGAACCCCATAGACAGAGGAGCCTGGTGGGCACAGTCCATGGGGTCACGAATCGGATATAGCTTCACAACTAAATCACCACCACCCTTGATCTGACTCTATGCTTATGAAATAACTATGTAATTATCATTTGGCCCTCATTTATATAGGCATGGGCTTCTCTGGTGGCTCACCTGGTAAAGAATCTGCCTGCAATGCAGGAGACTCCAGTTCAATCCCTGGGTTGGGAAGATCCCCTGTAGAAGGGATAAGCTACCCACTTAAGTAGTCTTGGGCTTCTCTGGTGGCTCAGAAGGTAAAGAATCTGCCTGCATTGCGGGACACCTGGGTTTGATCCCTGGGTTGGGAAGATCCCCTGGAGAATGGAACGGCTGGCTACCTACTCCAGTATTCTGGCCTGGAGAATTCCATGGACAGAGGAACCTGGCAGGCTACAGCCCATGGGGTTCCAAAGAGTCAGACATGATTGAGTGACTTTCACTTTATATAGGCATATGTGTTTTTGCATAAATATAAATATATATATATCGGAGAAGGCAATAGCACCCCACTCCAGTACTCTTGCCTGGAAAACCCATGGACGGAGGAGCCTGGTAGGCTGTAGTCCATGGGATCGCTAAGAGTTGGACACGACTGAGCGACTTCACTTTCACTTTTTACTTTCATGCATTGGAGAAGGAAATGGCAACCCACTCCAGTATTCTTGCCTGGAGAATCCCAGGGACAGAGGAGCCTAATGGGCTGCTGTCTATGGGGTCGCACAGAGTCGGACACAACTAAAGCGACTTAGCAGCAGCGGCATACACACACACACACACACACACACACACACACTACACATACACAAGAGAAAATCAGTGCTTACTGGAGTTAGCGAATACCTGCTTAGCGGGGTCTGTTGTTAAATTTTAAAAAAATTTCAAGTCATCTGACATGTTGGTAGATTTAAATCTGTTCTGATTTAAGTAATTTACACATAAAAATCAGTTAATGCTACAAATAAGTTCTTTCCCTCTACCCTCTGGAAAACCCAATTATTACACATTTATCAGC
>NW_011494790.1:2489277-2500555 GCF_000754665.1 Bison bison bison
ATAAAACATGCTAGGTTTATGTACCTGCTGATAATTTCTGAGGACACTAAAGTAATTGAGACCTGACACCACGTGTGAAGAGTCTAATAGAGTAATACGATAATAAAATCCACCACTTATCTAAGAACTATTATGTGCCAGGGCCTCAAGATATATTCCCTTTTAGTCAGCATAACCCAGCAGTTAGATGTCAAAATATCTCTACATCTGGGAGAGATAGGAAACTTAAACAATAGGCTACTAGAGTTCATATATTGTCTCCAAGAGAGTCCATGCCTGAACCATCAACAGGCCTCCATCTTTGACAATTCTATCTTTTTTTTATTAAAAGAGTTAAGAGTAAGCTATAGGGAATAAAATTTAATCATTTAATATTGGTCACCATTTTGTTTCTTGGGACATTTATAGATTACCATTAGGAATATCATGTATCTTTTCTGGTCTGCATTTCCCTAATTTTTCAAATGAAAATTTGGGCTAAGATAGCACTTTTAGCTCTAAAAGTGGTATTATGTATATATGGGAATGCTAATTCCAGAGGGATCCTTTTAATATAAACATTAGTCTTAAAGATTCTATTTTGCCTTAGTTATATAACTTACTGGTCAAGAGAATAAATTTTAAAGTTAGATAACCTTCTATTTCAATATGCTCATTTCTAGTTAGATGGCTTAGTAGGCAAGTTGCTTAGTTCCAAAGACCTTCAGTTATTTTATCTCTTCAGTAACAATAATCATTAACATGTACCCTAATCTCATCCCAAGGTTACTCTAAGGATTTAACGTAGTAACGAATTGCTCAACAAAGTGCCTGATATTGAGTAAATGTTAATTATTTTCTTAGTTTGACTATTTAGGGAAACACATTGTTTTTTCCAGCCATATAACAGAAGAATATCACTTAGGTGTTTTCCTTATGATATAACTAATTCATATGTTCTGTCAGCAACTTACTGTTTGGAAACAGCAGCATATACTTTTTAAATAATTTGGAACTTATCCAGCTAAAATGACAATTGTATATTGGGATACAATATAAAAATGACTGTTGACATGTTACAAATTTATGTAAGTAATAATTCAAAAACAAGTATGCTTTGATAGTCTTGTCTTAGTGCTTGAATGCCTCAGTTAAAAGGGCTTGGACTGAAATGTCTTTATTTCAACAAGAAAATGATTAACCAGATTATTTAAAAAATACACTGCATATTATATGTTATTCTTGCTCTTATTCTTTCTTCATTACAACATAAATGTTTTGGAACATGGCGCTTTATGTAAGCTATAAAAAAGGCAGACTAAATATCTACCTCAAGAAGTGAGCTAAGAAGCTATATGTAATATATTTGTGGCCAGTACCTCAATAGCTTTAATAGCTTGACAAAAGTATTTAGAGATACCTTAAAGGGCCACATTCTACCGAATTATCTCTGAATTACCTAATGAACCTAAGAGAGGATTTTAAAAGCTTTCAGAGAAACACCCAATATAGCTCTGTGTATTTAAACACCCACTATACAAACTGCAAAACTGTTTCAGCATAAAGCTGCTATCTGAGCAAGAATATGAATAGAGGAATAATACCTTAGTATTATCACTAGTATACTCTATACATACTCTAGATATACAGAAGAGTATACTCTTCTGATCCAGTACTCTTGCCTGGAAAATCCCATGGATGGAGGAGCCTTGTGGGCTGCAGTCCATGGGGTTGCTAAGAGTCGGACACGACTGAAGAGACTTAGCAGCGGCATACTCTTCTGAATCATATGCTCTAAAATATAGTGTAGACCAGTCTGCTAGGATCATGAGGTAGTTTTCTTAAGATTCATACTACATGAATTTCTCTAAAGTTAGGAATAGGTTGTATAGGTGATCCCCAGTCCAAAACATGAGAGCCAATAGAGCCTAATGGGTAAGCACGTGGATTTAGAAATCAAACAGATCTGGGTTCAAATCTGAAGTCTGTAACTCACCACTTTTCTGATTTGGGGCAAATTGTTTCAGTGCTCTAAGCTTCAAGTTCTCATCTGTAAAATGGATATAAGTTATACTCTACCTCATAGAACACTTAGGATTAAATGTGATCATGAATACAGTATATAGCAAAATGCTTTTACAGATAAATGAGTTCATAAATAATGGTTACTTTTTAAAAAATATTTTTTCTCTCCATCTATAAGAAGTCAATTTTGATAAATACCAATTAAAAAAAATAAACATCCTTGGCAGGGGTCAATATTAAAGCCCTTCCCATATAAGACTTTATTTAGCAACAATTCAGCAGATGGTGTGAAAGCTGAGATTGTGCAAACTGTGCATCTGAAAGATACCTAGCAAACAGCCACAGAGAAGAGCATGCACGCGTGCTCAGTTGGGTCGGACTCTTTGCAACCCTATGGACTGTACTCCATCAGGCTCCCCTGTGCATGGGATTTCTCAAGCAGGAACACTTGAGTGGGTTGTCATTTCCTACTGCAGGGGATATTCCCAACTCAGGGATTGAACCCATATCTGTTGCCTCTCCTGTGTTGGCAGGCAGATTCTTTACCACTCCACCATCTGGGAAGCAAAGATAGATTGGGGGACTGCAGAGCCTGGTATTCTCCAGTGAGAATCTTGGCATATTTCACAATTTTGCTTGAGGCAAGCTTTGACAACACCTTTAAAATTTTCTCCACTTTTTATCTCTGGCTCACTCTAAATATATCCACATCTGAAGATCTTACATCTTGGACTATCTGCAGAATCCAAACACCCGTGACATTCCTCACCACAGCCAAACACAACAAGATGATGCTCTCATCTATACATATATAAGCCTAGATAAAGATGAGAGGGAGGTGTGTGGAAAACCAGCACACTCTCTCCTCCACTTCGTGATATTGCAAATGCAAAGAAAGGAATGGATCTTAATGTGTTATCTGATGCACTGATACAATTGAATACCAGATGAATTACTGTCTAATGTAATGCTCAAAAACATTTAAAGAAATGTACGATTTAAATATAAAACATTAAGCATCAACCCAAACTAATGACAACTCTTGTTCTAGAAAACCATGTGTCTCTAACTACATCACGGAAGATTACTGAATCTCAAAGTAAGGTATGTTTCTATTCCATTTTCCATTAAAAAATAAATATACCCACTTGGAACATCACAAGTGGGTACTGCAATATACTGTAAACCGAGAACAGCTATAGTATAGCTCTCTACAAGCAACTCTAAAAGAACATAGCATTTGCATCCATTCACCAAGTAAATGCTAGGTATAAATCCATCATCAGAATCCCTGCTGAATGAAACAAAGACAGGCCCATAATTAGAATTCTTCTAGTTGCAAGCAATGGTCTTAATGAACTGTTGTTCCTTGCCCAGCAGTTCTCAATCCTGGCTTCTTGTTAGAGTCATCTGAGGTTCTTTGAAAAATGTTTCCATTCTCAGAGATCCTGTTGTAATTCTGTGTGAGTGAGGACACAGACATTATTTTGCACTCTTTTAGTTTGAAGGAATTTCAAACTTACAAAATAAAAGTGCTAGGAATACAAAGAAATCCCATATACCCCTCTTCCCATTTAGATTTTTGCCGACCATCCCAATAATGTCCTTCATAGCAGAATGATCCAAACCAGGATGAAGTGTTGGCAATGGACTATTTCATCTCTTTAGTTTCCATAAATCTAGAAGAGTTCCACAATTCTTCTGTGCCCTTACCAACCTTAATATTTTCTGAATCTATAACAGTTGCCCTGTAGAATATTTTTCAAGTTAGATTTGTCTGTTTCCTTATGACTAGATTTAGGCTATACAATTTGGTAGAAAGATCACCAAGACTGTCTCTTTTCACTGTGTCCCATCACCATGATACACAATGTCAGTCTGTCCCATCACTGGTGATAACTTTGATAACTTGGAGGTTTTGATCAGAGTCTACTAAAGGTACTGTTTCTTCACTGTATGTATAATTATGTGGGGAGAAACTCTGAGGCTATGTAAATAACCTCTTTGTCATTAAATTTTCACCCATATATTGTATATCCACGAGTGTTCTTTGTTGGCCAAATTATTATTACATTAGTTTCTAAATTGTGATTTTTTTTTCCAATTCTACCATTACTTTTACATTTACTGTTTGGCATTCTGCAAGTAAAAACTTTCTCTTCTCCACAGTGATATGCTCAGTTATTTCACCATAGACCGATTCAACACTATCCATCATTATCAGTATTTATTTAGATTCCCAAATTGTTCTAGATTTTGTAGTGGAGCCCCTTCAAACTGACATCTATATTTTTTGACGTGACTCCATTGTTCTTTGAACACTTCCTTATTTCAATCACAGCAAATGACTAGAGATATGGAATACACACATCTTTTATTTTTGTATTTAATTTCTCTATCTGTGCTTAGTCGCTCAGTCATGTCCAACTCTTTGTGACCCCATGGACTATAACCCGCCAGACTCCTCTGTCCATAGGGATTCTCCAGGCAAGAATACTGGAGTGGGTTGCCATGCCCTTCTCCAGGGGATCTTCCCAACCCAGGGATTGAACTCAGGTCTCCTGCATTGCAGGTGGATTCTTTACCATCTGAGCCACCAGGGAAGCCTCTGTCCCTCTACATTGAGATATAAAAAGCGATGCATTCACATACATACTACTAAGTCCAATCCAAGATTACAGCGCTCATTTCAACTTTCTCCCATTCCATATTTTTAATTTCCTTTTCTAACAGTGAGAAATTTAGCTCCGGTGTCCTCAATATGTTTACTTTGTCTCAGTCTCCCTGAAACCTGTCTAGATCCTCTGAGGCTGCTGCTGTCCTCATTCAACGCTTCCTAATTTCTTATAGCCTGGAGCAAAGAAGGAAGACTCACAGGGAGGGAGTTAAGTGGGTGGGGAAGAAAGGAAGTTATTAACATTTTAAAAATTCCTCAGGTAAAACTCATATCCAGCTTTGAAATCATGAATACTATTCTTTTTACAATCAACCATGCCTGAATTTGGCTAACAGTATTTTCTTCCCAGATCTGCACTGGGAAATGAGATCAGATTTCAACAAATTTTACTTGTGATTATCACCTTGGTGCCTTACTATAGTGTTCAATGCCATTATAATATGAGTCAGTAATAAGAAAATTTATTTTTGCCAGTAAGAATGTTCTACCTAAAGATAACCAGATCAGTGTCTTACAAATCCAAGAACTTGCTTTCTCTCTCTGGGCAAATGATATACAAATGGATACATCTCCAGTGAGCCCTAGCCTTTCTTCTTAAAAGTAGAACAAATCTCTAAATGCAGATCAGGGACTTACACTCTTCCAGTATGGATCACAAGCATATCCTTCTCTTTTTTCTCTGATAAATGGAATATAATTCTTTATTTCCCTGTTTCCAGAGAAGGATAGAGAACAAAGTGTGACTTGGACTATAATCAAGACTATTTATTGTCTATTTGTTCCTATTTAAAAAAAAAAACTGACAAGCTAGATTTGAATTTTTACTCAACAAAAAATATACAGGGTTAAAAAAAATGTCATTTTCTTTTCACTGAAGACACAAATCCTGAAAGATTCTGACATATTATCAAGAAAATATTTCTCTAAAGAAAACCTGTGTCCAGGAGAAAGATTCATAGCATATCTCAACTTTCTGAAAAATCAACATAGAGTTGAACAGATGCTAAACCACATCTTGCTTATTATAATCCGCAAGGGGGATGGGGAACATTGATTTTCATTTGCAGATCAAAACATTTCAAGTGTAATGTCAATAAAATATCTTTGCCATCGTGGTGGGTGTTCTGAACCTCAGAGCACTGCATGCTTCACAGCTCTGTATAGTGTCATAACTCAATGAAGGTGATGGCTCATGTTAGGGCATCGTTTTCTCCTACTGTTCCTGCCCAACCAGACTACAGCTACTACTACATGACTCAGTTCTCTTCCAGGAGTGTCACTGATTCTGACTCAATATTCTGTCAGTGATTAAAGGCTCCAATCAACTGCCATATGCTCCACAGTCTTGCCTGACCCTCCACACACTCCCTACCAGTGGGCAGGGACCGGCCTCACTCGTAACTCTTTATCCTCAATTCTTTTATTTGCCTCAATTATTTCATTTATAGACCCTCTAGATGGTCTTCTGAATGTTAGCACAAAATCTGGCATAGTGTTGAAAACAGTGAAAACCAACAGCTAATTCAGGAATAAAGATGGATGCAAATGCTGACAAGTCATTTCATCCCACAGTCTGGTTCATTCTCCTTCATCTCTGAGTTAAAGCAAAGATTCAAGGTGTCATGATCTTTTATTTTTTTTACAGTTCTAAACCAGACAACTGAAGGGAAGCAAAAAAGAGCAAGGAGAGTGCTGACCAAGAGTTTGGTCAAGTAATTTTCAAAAGAGATAAAAGTGTTGGGTGATATTAAGTTTCGTTTTAACTTTTCTGTTTCATTGCCCAGTGAAGCATGAGGTGCTATGTAATAAGTTTTAACCGTCTCTGGTAACACCTGCCTGCATAGACAAAGAAGGCGCAAAAGCAAGCACATTGCCCCAGTAAAGGAATTTGAAAATATCACTTTCTAAAGGCCAAATCATTACTGAAATTTATCTAGTGCAGAAAATGTAAGATGCTCCCATAACCCTTCCTTCTCTATAAAGCCTTCACAAAATGATAAAAAATGATGATTTCCTCTTATTTTGATTGACAGGAAATTCCCTCTTTACTGACTTCTCCCTGAGTCCTTATCTTGCCAAAATATGTTAGTAAATACAGCACTACCTTTGGGTAGCTCCTTAATATTTACCCATACATATTACCTCAGTCTCTGCCATTTAGAATTATACCTAGAGATCATGGCTACCTCATACAGAATGTATGTTTATAACACATGCATGCACACGTGCACACACACACAACCTAGTCAACAGGTAGAGTGCACAGAGTCACTCTCTGACACTATGGAGAATTTCAGGGCTCTATGGAAGTGGACTATAGTTTTTTGATGAATATAAAACTAGACCTTGAAGATGTATAGATGCTTCCACTGGGTGCTCCTCAATGAAAGAACCAGTACATGTTCAGACTAGCCCAGATTCTCTGAACAGGTAAGACGAATACACTGCCAGGATATAGAAGCTGCTGTTTTTTATTATGCATGTTTTATCTTTAATGAAAATGAACAATTAAAATGTATTCCCTAGATTACAAGATAATGTAAAACATTACTATATTATAATAACATCCATATAGCTGGGTAAACAATACAAAAATTGAAAGGGTAGAAACCTATTCACTTCCTGCTCAGGTAGGGAATAGTAATGGGGCGTGTGCAGGTTCAGGAAAAGTTCCTTGGGTAGAGACAAGCAGGCCTGGTGATGCTTTGTAGGTGGCTGTGATTCTCTGCGTCTATGCCTCTGGGTCCTGGTTACAGGACAGCAAGTGTCTTTATTTGTAAATCTACAGCTGTTTCGCTTACTCCCACTCTATTTCATGCCAACTCTCTGCCTTTAACTTAGGTACATCCCAAATCATCGTGAAAATACAGACTGACCTATGTGTTCACGTCAACAAAATCACCTTGGGCTTAACAAACAGAAGACAGCATAGCTTAAACATTTCTCAGCACAAAAGTATCTCATGAAGAAAAACATTGAAATCTTAGTAAACCTCACTCTGAGTCCCGACCCCAATTTTGACCTGCTGTGTTACCTTGGACAAGTCACAGTGTTTCTAACAAACACTACCACAGTATAATTTTTCATTAGAAAAGTGCTAGCCATTGGTATTCTCATTTTATCCTACCACATGCTAATCTTATTCAAGTCTCTAACCTACTGAGGGAAATAATATTGGGTTGGCCAAGGAGTTCATTCATAAGATGATACAGAAAAATCCAAGTGAACTTTTTGGCCAGCCCAATATTTTAACTTTGAGATTTTATGTAAGAAGAAAGTAAGATGTTGAAAAGTTTTTTTTTTAAAAACAAAACAATAACTTGACTATAGAGCTATTAAGGGACAGAACTGGGATTCAGAACTGCTTATCCTGTTATCCCAACCTTAACTCTGTAAGTCAGGGTTCTTAATTTACTATACTAATATCAGTTTTCTCAGCTCTAAAGTATAAGCATTAACCCACTGCTGGGCATACACACTGAGGAAACCAGAATTGAAAGAGACACGTGTACTCCAATGTTCATCGCAGCACTGTTTATAATAGCCAGGACATGGAAGCAACCTAGATGTCCATCAGCAGATGAATGGATAAGAAAGCTATGGTACATATACACAATGGAGTATTACTCAGCCATTAAAAAGAATACATTTGAATCAGTTCTAATGAGGTAGATGAAACTGGAGCCTATTATACAGAGTGAAGTAAGCCAGAAAGAAAAACACCAATACAGTATACTAACGCATATATATGGAATTTAGAAAGATGGTAACGATAACCCTGTGTACGAGACAGCAAAAGAGACACTGATGTATAGAACAGTCTTTTGAACTCTGTGGGAGAGGGAGAGGGTAGGATGATTTGGGAGAATGGCATTGAAACATGTATAATATCATATATGAAACTAGTTTCCAGTCCAGATTCGATGCACAATACTGGGTGCTTGGGGCTGATGCACTGGGACGACCCAGAGGGATGGTATGGGGAAGGAGGAGGGAGGAGGGTTCAGGATGGGGAACACATGTATGCCTGTGGCAGATTCATTTCGATATATGGCAGAACCAATACAATATTGTAAAGTTTAAAAATAAAATAAAATAAAATAAAAAGCATAACAAATTCACTGGATTATGAGACACAAAGGAAAAGCACATGAAGATGACTAGAAAATGTTATTTGTTCAACAGAGCCATTGGTTACGATTCATTCTCCTTCATGTTCCTTGTGTTACATGTTGGGGTAATACATTTTGAGTCCCAATTACTAGGTGAAGGTGAAAAGTATACATCCTTTTATATTAATGACACAGGGGTCAGTAGAAGAACACTGGGCCAAGGAAGCAGCTGATGCGATAACATGGATGACTGTCAGCAGGGCCAAAACATTTTACAGGCCTGTCAAAATTTTTGACAGGCTAATGTTTTTGAAACCTATCTTCAATGCCAACCTGAAACCTAGGACTAGTCTAATGACTGTTTTTCTGAAATCTAAATATGAGGCCATGTATTAGAGTGATTTAGGGTCAAATATATATGAATATATAAAAGATCCACAAACATGACATTCTAATTGCACATTGCTATTTGATCAGAAACAAAAGAGCTGGGACTAGACATTGTGAAATGATTTTTTTTCCGTCTTAGGGTTCAATCATCTTATTTCATAGAAAATTTCCTCTTTGATCTCCAAGAGAAAAATCAATTTGAATGTTGCCTATTTCTAGGATATATATTTCTGGTTCCTAAACTGCATTTAAATGTTAGAGGCTAATGAAATAGTTGAAGTAGTTTGAGGCACTTAAAAGGTAACTTTGAAAAACTCATGTAAAAGTATAAACACTCAATATGGAATTGTATCTGTAATTCTCTTTGTATAAGTCACACAGATTTAAGAAGAGCTTCATCTCTGTCTATATAGTATAGATGCGTTTCCAAAGATGTACTTTTTCTTTTGTGCAAGAATGGAGAACTGATTCCAATTTCTATGATACACTCCACCTCCAGAAACAATAAAAACATGCCTATTGAGTCAAAACACAAGGATTTAGGCATTAAGCGATGACAGTTTGTACCTGGAAACATTCTGTGGCTTTTAGTAGAAATACTTCAAAGAAACTTGGCTTTCTTTGTATCCTAACATATATATCAGTATATATTACAGTTCTGCTCAACTCTGCAAACCCTAGGACTATAGCCCACCAGGTTCCCCTGTCCATGGTATTCTCCAGGTAAAAATTGGAGTGGGTTGCCACTCCCTCCCTCAGGAGATTTTCCCAACCTAGAGATTGAATCCACGTCTCTTACGTCTCCTGCATTTGTAGGCGGGTTCTTTACAACTAGTGCCACCTAGGAAGCCTATATTACAAGTATATATACACATAAAGTATATTTTATTTATAAAGAACATGTATACAATATAACAAAGTACACAAATTATATAAAGTGTGTGTATGTATAATATTATAGATATATTGTTGAGGACAAAATTATGTTTCACGAATTTTTGTATTCCTAATTAATTTAAGGTTTATTCTATTCAGTACCACCACACCTTGTGTATGCTAGTCCATGTCATCCATCTGCTTTTTCCACACTCACAAAGGATTTTGATTATGGGTTCCTGGCAACCAAAGCCAGTAACTGGCTTGCATTATACATCTAGCAGTAAAGGGTGCTCTGTCTGTGACCTATCCAGGTTCAAGTCAGCAAGAGAATGAATTGTGTTCCCCCAAAAGTCATATGTTGAAGCCCAAACACCCCAAAAATGCCTGTATTTGGAGATAGGGCTTTTAAGAGGCAGTCAAGCTGAAGTGAGGTCTAAAGGGTAGAGTCCTAATCCAGCAGGACTGGTGACTTTATGGGGAAGAAAGAGAATTCTCTCTCCCCCCATCCATGTATACCCACTGGAGAAATGCCGCATGCACCCACAGTGAGAAGGTGGCCTTCTATAAGCCAAGAAGAGAGCTCTCACCAAAATCCAACCATACTGACACCCTGATCTTGGACTTTAAGCTTCTACAACTGTGAGAAATGTCTATCCATCCTGTTCATGGTATTTTTTCATGTAAGTCCAATCAGATTAATACATCCACCATGTTAATGATATTCTTAGAAAAAATAATTAACATCTCTCTGCTAGAGCTTTTCTCACTTTAAAGTAAAGAATAATATCACCATCATCCAGAGAAGATAGCTGTGAAGACAACATGGAGCACTATATGTGAAACAGAGGATTTCTTTTTCTCAGCCTAGATACAACTTGTTATAATGATTTCTGGATCTGTATCTCTAGCCAACAATTATTTTCTAAGCTCTACTTTCCTATTTCTAAGCTCCCAACAATATCTTCTTTCAAAGTAATTCAAAGTCAATCTTTCCCCAAACCAAAATCCTTTTCCCTTCAGTTCAGTCGCTCAGTCATGTCCGACTCTTTGCGACCCCATGAATCGCAGCACGCCAGGCCTCCCTGTCCATCACCAACTCCCGGAGTTCACTCAGACTCACGTCCATCGAGTCAGTGATGCCATCCAGCCATCTCATCCTCTGTTGTCCCCTTCTCCTCCTGCCCTCAATCCCTCCCAGCATCAGAGTCTTTTCCAA
>NW_011494790.1:2500875-2561026 GCF_000754665.1 Bison bison bison
CATGAAAGTAAAAAGTGAAAGGGAAGTCGCTCAGTTGTGTCTGACTCTTAGTGACCCCATGGACTGCAGCCTACCAGGCTCCTCCGTCCATGGGATTTTCCAGGCAAGAATACTGGAGTGGGTTGCCATTGATGACCAAAAAATCAGAGACAATCTTCAACTTGTGTCTTCCTCATCCAATTATTTGAAAAGACCATTGTACCCATACCTTGCTGTCCTGTTACTACTGCTTTAGATCAGGCCCTCATCATCTTTCTCCTGACATATTGCAAAAAGACTCTTCACTGTTTCTCCCCTCATAACTCTATGGTTTGAATTTCTTATTTCCACCATATTTTTGTACTTTCAGTTATTTCTGAAAGTTATTTCAAAACTTATATAGAGGCTTAAAAATAACAAATAGCATCAGTAATGTCACAGATACCCAACTTTCCAAACCTAAGAACACATTCATAGGAAAGTTACAACTTCTTTATCATGTTGAAATTTAAGATCATCAGCAACTTGTTCTCAGATCCAAAGGATGGGGGCAGAAATCACTAAGTATAAGGCTAAAGAGGCTGAAACAACTTTCAATCCTTGGAGAAAAACTGGTATAAAGACACATTGTCCCATTATCCTCCCCTGAATCAGAGTCTTGATCTGTACTGAGAAGAAAATTATTCTTGGAGTGGTGCTCAAAAGCACAAGTAACAGGGAGCTCCGTTTTACCTGTCCCAGAGAGACTTTACTTCATACAAGAATTAAAAGATCAAATTAGATTGACCCCATGGCCCTTCTTATCCAACAAATCCTGGATTCAGGTCATTAGCATTTGGCAGGAACTAACAGGTGCCCATTCATTCACTTCTTGTTCAATGGCCAAGAACTATAATGTACAAAATTAAACTGTCCCATTTCATGTACTACTTAGAATTTATTTCCCCAAGTGGCAGAATAGACCTACTTTTATATTTCCTTGAAGGGATGTAATTTATACCCTGTTTCCATGTTATATTACTTACAGACATTTCTATTGGTGGGCATTTTTCACCTCTCATTTGTAGTATAGTAATGTTGGGATTACAAATTGCTCAAATAAAATTAAATTCTAACTTGAGGCATTTTTTCAGACATACATGTTGTTAGATGAGAAAAATGTGTGCAAAAATAACTTAAGTTTTGCTTTCCTTCCTCTATCCAAAGAAATAATTACCTAATGGAGACTGAAATAGCATGAAAAGTTTTAAAACAAACAGAATGAGTGCAAATACACAGGTACTGGATTAATATTGATGTGAAATGAGAAGAGCAGGGAGAAACTAGACTTGACACACAGAGAAATTGAAGAGAGCTGGATATGTAAACATATACTTATTAACTGGCATATTCATTCATTTGTGCATTCATTTAAAATGAGCTGCTCACTGTGGTAGAATCAGAGAATAAAAGAATAATCAGAAAGAAAACCTGATCTCAGGGATTTAAAGGGTAACAAAATAGGTGCATACAAAAATTATCAGGGATCGAAGATGGTGAGTGCTCTAATAGAAGTAGACTATGTTGGTAGGATCTCAAATGAGGCAGAATTATAGCTCTTTATTATACCAAATATAGTTATTTAAATCATCTTTGATAATTTTGGTTCAATTAAATTCTCTGAAGGTGACAGAAATAGATTGTAATTTTCCAGGAATAGAAAATAAATCTAATATGACACTGTAAATCAACTATACTTCTATAAAATTGAAAAAGAAAGGAAATAAATGTATTTTAAATCCCAAACTGATCCTTGAATATTTTCTCCTACAACATGAGAGTATCACATGTGCTGCTCTATTTACCAACATGGCTGAATACAGCATTTGCAATGTTTCTCCTTGAAATCATATATTGATTCACTGTTACACTATTTATCTTACTTTAGTTCCCTATTCAATTCATCTACTCATTATACCTTTAATACCCACTCTGGGAAAAGTTTGCAAAGATTTATAAAGGTGTTAAGAAGCAGTCCATTAGTTTTAAAATCCTTTGGAGAGCTGTCATTCTGAATGTTGTTCCTCTCCTGGGCTGTAAAATTACATTGTTACCAATATCCTCATTCACATCAAATAGTCCAGTTAATTTAAGTGAGAGAGATAGCAGCTTCAGAACTGAGTTGCATATACTAAGTCTTGCTATCTGTTGCCGTCTTCTAAATTTTATTACTGATTTTGTGTTGACTTATGTTCCAACAATATGAAAAACTGAGTTAACTTTTCTTGCATAGTTTCTTTCTTTCAAAGAATAAATTTGCTCCTTTTTAAAGATCAGCTGACAATATTTATGTGGATCTATTGCTTGGCTTGACTATGATGGCTACTCAATTTCTTCTAAGGGATTCTTGCCCACAGTAGTAGATGCAATGGTCATCTGAGTTAAATTCACCCATTCCAGTCCATTTTAATTAACTGATTCCTATAGCATATTCAAAAGCAGAGACATTTGCCAACAAAGGTCAATCTAGTCAAGGCTATGGTTTTTCCAATAGTCATGTATGGATGTGAGAGTTGGACTATAAAGAAAGCTGAGCATTGAAGAATTGATGCTTTTGAACTGTGGTGTTGGAGAAGACTCTTGAGAGTCCCTTGGACTGCAAGGAGATCCAACCAGTCCATCCTAAAGGAGATAAGTCCAGGGTGTTCATTGGAAGGACTGATGTTGAAGTTGAAACTCCAATACTTTGGCCACCTGATATGAAGAACTGACTCACTGGAAAAGACCCTGATGCTGGGAGGGATTGGGGGCAGGAGGAGAAGGGAACGACAGAGGATAAGATGGTTGGATGGCATCACCAGCTCAATGGATATGAGTTTGGGTGGACTCCGGGAGTTAGTGATGGACAGAGAGGGCTGGCATGCTGCAGGCCTCTGCAAGTCCATGGGGTTGCACATGACTGAGCGACTGAACTGAACTGATTGCTTGGTTCTCTTTCTGTTGCATTGATCTAGTTTTCTACTGTTCTACCAATATCATAACATCTTGATTACTGTAGCATTGAATAGTGAGTCTTAAACTTGGGTGATGTCAATCAATCAACTTTTTCCTCTTTCAATATAGTATTGGCTATTCTGGATCCTTTCCCACCCCATATAAACTTTAGAATCAGTTTGTCGATAGCCACAAAATAACCTGATAGGATTTTGACTAGGATTGAATTTATACATCATGCTGGAAAAAACTGACATCTTGACAATGCTGAGTTTTCCCATCCATGAATCTGGAATATCTATTTATTTAGTTCTGCTTTGATTTCATATTTCAGAATTTTGTAGTTTTACTCATATAGACATTATCCATATTTTACTAGATTTATACCTAAGAATTTCATGTTTGGTGCTAATGTAAATGGTATTGTGTTATTAATTTCAAATGCCATGCATTCATTGCTAGTATATAGGAAAGTAATAGACCTTTGTATAATAACTTGGTATCCTGCAACTTTGCTATTGTTAGTGAATCTTACTCTTCACAGGAATCGTATAGGTTAGTATACATGGGAAAACCAAGGCACAGAAAATGAAGTACATTGGCCAAAGTAACAAAGGACTAAAACCATATTTTTCTGCTGCTAAAGCCTAAGTTTTCACTAGGTCATGTTACAAAGCAGCATTTAAAGAGTTCATTAACATTTCTTCAAAAAGAGTACTAAATTCATCATTTTGATGAACTAGAATACAGTAAATTCACACTGCTGCTGCTGCTAAGTCACTTCAGTCATGTCCAACTCTGTGAGACCCCATAGACGGCAGCCCACCAGGCTCCCCCGTCCCTGGGATTCTCCAGGCAAGAACACTGGAGTGGGTTGCCATTTCCTTCTCCAATGCGTGAAAGTAAAAAGTGAAAGTGAAGTCGTTCAGTCGTGTCTGACTCTTAGCAACCCATGGACTGCAGCCTACCAGGCTCCTCCATCCATGGGATTTTCCAGGCAAGAGTACTGGAGTGGGGTGCCATTGCCTTGGACACTACTAAGACTGTTTTATGCTAAGAACTATAAACTAAACACAGTCATTCTCCTCAAACTTGTAATACAGTATATGAGCAACAAATAAAGAAAAATTAAATGACAATGTATCAGGTAAGTAAGACATTACTTATATCTATACAGAAATATGGATAGCTGGATAGATGTATTATAAAGAAAGTTTAGTAATTTTTTTAGAATCAGGTGGTTTTATACTAGGTATTTGGCTATTCACTATAAAATTCTCTCATCTTTTTCCCACTGATAGTAAAATTTTATAATAAAATTTGAGAAGTTAGTTTTAACACAAGTGATACTCCAAGTCATTGATGTCATAATAAAGATAATGCAAAATATTATTTTTTAATGCTTAATTTAATTTTAAAATGCTTACATTTTATTGATTACGGCAAAAGATTATAAAATCTGGGAGAAATATAACATCAAAAAATAAGAGATATTATGTAAATACCCAATGTGCATTCATGTTGATATATGGCAAAAACCATCAAAATATTGTAAAGTAACTATCCTATAATAAAAAAGAATAAAAAAGAAGGGATATGATTAAGATAAAAAATGGGGAAGTAGGAAGATACAGAACTCACTTCCTCTCCTGAACACATCTAAAACACATCTGCATGTGGAACAATTCTCGCTGAAAACTAACTGAAGGCTGGCAGAAAGACACTCATACAACTGAAGGTGTATGAAGGATCCATGAGGAGTTGGATAGAAAGGGGAAAGAAGCAATCAGGCTGGGACCTGTGCCCCAGGGAGACGACAAGGAAGAGAAGCAGCATCACAAGGGAGCTGAGATCCTCCCTGAGGAGGGAAGTTTCAAGCCACATATTGGGCGCCCCGACCCTGGGGTCTGACACTGGGAAAATGAGTCCCCTTTGCTGGTTGGAAAACGAGTAGGTAACTAGAAGGGATAAAAGAAACTTAGAATACATTTGTGAGGAGCATACACACACCTGTCTACCCTGAAAACAAGCAAACCACTAGAGGAAGTCATCAATGTAAAAGGGAAGAAACTAAGAGAAGACAACAAATAAGAAATACAAAAATAACTGGAAAATAAGTAACAAAACGGCAGTAAGTATACACCTATCAATAATTAAGTGTCAGTGGACTAAGTGCTCCAATCATAAGACATAGGGTGGGTGGGAATCAAGATGGCAGAAAAGCAAGCTCACCCCCTCTCACGAACACACCAACATCTGAAAAACAACCATCAATGAAAAAAGAGTTAAACCTACCAAAAAAGATACTGTACAACTAAAGAGATAAAGAAAGAACAAAAGACTTGTGACATAGTCAAGTCACATAACCCTGGTGGGCAGCCCACAAACAGAAAAATAATTACATTACAGACCTTTTCCCACAGGATTGAGACCTCTGAACCTCACGTTAGGCTTCCCAGCCTGAGTGTCTTACACAGGGAAGATGAGCCGTCAGAATATTGGCTTTAAAGGCTAGCGCAACTTAATTTGGAGAGGCCCACAGGACTGGAGAAATAGATACTTCACTCCTGAAGGGCACACACAAAATCTCACATGTACTGGGACCCAGGGCAGAAGCAGTAATTGGATAGGATCCTGGGCAGGCCTGCTGCTGGTCTTGGAGAATGTCCCACAGAGGTGGACACAGGGGCAGCTCCAGTTTGCCCTGGGGACATCACATGTACTGACAGCAGCCTCTCATGGGAGCTTTCTAACAGCATGGATGCTGGTGCGGACAGGTGCCATTGTGGGCTCCATCCTTTAGTTCTCAAGTACCAAGACCTGTCCCAGCCAATAGCCTGTAGTCATGAGTGCTGGAATACCTAAGGTGAAGCAACTGAGTGGAGACACAGCCCCACCCATCAGCAAACAGGCTGCCTACAGCCGTCCTGAGCCTACCGCTACCTCTAGACGTGCCTCTAGATTGCCCACAAGGAGGTCTAGGACCCATCTCTGCATGCCAGTGGGCAGGCATCAGCTCCAGAATCCCCTGGTCTCCACCCTGCCCCCTGGAAAGCCTACTCTAGCCTCTGAACCAGCCTTATCCAGCAGGGGGAAAACACAAGAAATAAGAAAACCACAATTCCACAATCTGAATACCCAACCAGCCCACAATAGACCAGACCATCCCCTGAGACCAGCTGGTCCTGGCCCTACCCACTATCAAGCCAACACAAACTTTAAGACACTTCAGACTCTATCCACATGTTTCAATAACCTCCTTCTCCACCAATGACAAGGTTTCTTAGACCCTGCAACCAGACTCCAGGACCTGCCTGCCTGCCAGTAGGCTTCCAGATCCTGACTCCATCCACCAGTGAGCCAACATCAGCATCAGGGCCCCTGGGTTTCTGCAGTAGGTCATTTGGTGACTCAGTCCTGCCAACTAGTGGTTGGCAGCTTCCACACAAGGCAGACACTAGAACTGGGGCCAACCAAGCCTGCCAGACTACACACACATCCATCGTGCCTCAGCAGAGGGACCTATACAATCCCCATAGGAAACCTCTAGAACACACAGCTTGGGTGGTGAGAGGGGAGTGTACTGCTGGGACATACGGAAGTCTCCTAGAAAAGACCACTTTTTCAAGGTCGGGAAATGTAACCAACCAACCTATGAGAGACATAAAAATAAATACAGCAACTTATGTAAAATGAGGTGACAGAGAAGCATGTTCTAGACAAAGGAACAAAATAAAACACCAGCAGAAGAACTGAGTGAAGTGGAGATAGAACCCCAGAAAAGGAGTTCATAATAGTGATTGTAAGGATGATCAAAGAATCTGGGAGAAGACTGGATACACCTAGCTTGAGGTTATAAGTTTTTTTAGCAAAGCATTAGAATATATAAAGAACAACCAAACATAGATGAAGAATACAACTGAAATGAAAAATAAACTAGACGGAATCAACAATAGACTACAAATAAATCAGTGTGATATACCACTTTAACAAACTGAACAATAAAAGCCGTATGGTTGTCTCAGTAGATGCAGAGAAAGCTTTTGATAAAATTCAACATCCATTTAAGATAAAGATTCTCCAGAAAGTGAGTACAGAGGGAACATAGCCTCAAAATAATAAAGTCCATGTGTGACAAATGCATGGCTAACCTCATACTCAGTGGTGGAAATCTGAAAGAATTTCCTCTAAGATTAGGAACCAAAGAGGATGTTCAATCTCACCACTTTTATTCAACATAGCTTTCAAAGTCCTAGCCACAGCAGTCAGAGAAGAAAAAGAAACAAAAGAAATCTAAGCTGGAAAACAGTAGTAAAATTGTCACTGTTTGCAGATGAAATGATAATAATGAAAATGCTAAAGACACTACCAATGAATAGCAGAGCTCATCAATGAATTTGGTAAAGTTGCAGGATACATAATTAATATACAAAAACCTGCTGAATTTCTATCCACTAACAATGAAAGATCAGAAAAAAAAAGTAAGGAAACAATTCCAGTTACCATCAAAAAGAATAAAATACCTAGGAGAAAACCCACCTAAGGAAGCAAAAGACCTATACTCCAAAAACTATGACACTGATGAAAGAAATCAAAGAATACAAATAGATGGAAAAATATACTGTATTCCTGGATTGGAAGAATCAGTATTGTTAAAATGACCATACTACCCAAGGCAATGTAGAGATTCAATGTAATTCCTATCAAATTACCAATAGCATTTTTCATAGAACTAGAAAAAATTTTAAATTGTATGGAAAAACAAAAGACTCCAATAGCAAAACAATCTTGAGAGAGAAAATGAAACTGGAACAATCAGGCTCTCCCATTTCAGACTATAATGAAGTACAGCAATTAAAACAGTGTGGTGATGGCACAGAAATACCACAATGACTAGGATTTTAAAGCTCTGAGTAGTTTTTGTGAGGAAGCACATAAAAATAATTACCATGGTCATTGTCTTGCCTCTCGAATCCAAACAACTGTCATTGTTGCTGAAGCCCAGAGACTTTCAATGTTGGATACCCAAAAGTAGTGTCAATATCACCTGGGAACTTTTTAGAAATGAAAATTGTCTGGCCTCAATCTAGAAGCGCTAGATTAAACACTCACAGAATGGGAAAGCATTCTTTTTCACAACTACTTCAGTGATCCCAAGGCTTGCTAAGGTTTGAGATACACTGCTTTACACTTGGAGCCAACCACTTCTCAATGCAAGTTGGAGTGGTGGCAACAGGCAAAAACCCCATTGCATGAATGTTGCTCTTCTGCAATCTGCTTCCCACCCACATGAATTATGAGAAGCCAGCTCTTTTCATCAGATATTACTTTCTCCTAGAAGCTACCAGTGATGTTTTCAAACATAAAGAGAGAGGATTTCATGACTAAGGATACCTTTTAATATTAGTGTCTAAGAAGTTTTCCTTTTAGTGAATGGTGACAAAATTAGATGCATTTCCTTCTCCATTAATGTGCTATGATACTCTCCTTTAATTTGTGAATGTGAAGAACCATAACAATTGATTTTCCAATGTGAAACAAACATTCAAACTTTGTTTTCCTGGAACAAAGCCAGGATTTTTATACTGGTATAATCAATATACTGCTAGATTATGTTTGTTAATTTTGTTGAGGAATTTGACTCTCTTCTACACTTGAGACTGGTAGTATTTCTTTCTCATACTATTCTTTTTACCTTTGTTTATCAAGCTATTTTTTTTCCTATTGTCCAGACAAATTTTGTATATTGGAATTATTTCTTTATTTAATGATGTTTAAGTCACCAGTAAAGCCCTCTGTGCGGGGCATTTCCCTGTGTGGTTTTAGAAGAGGAAGAGCAGAGATCATTCTGATATCATTCCAGAAACCTTTCTTTCCCTTACCACCTGGGCCAGGTATGGCAGATTACAATGAAGTATATAAAAAGCATGTGTTCTGAAAGACACATTTTCTATAGCACTGAAAAACAGATAATATGAGGCACTGAGAAACTTGGACACTTTAAAAATGAAAACTTAGCAAAAAAGTGTTTTTGTGGCTTGTAATCATTTTTAATATCACTCTTCTAGAATTTATTGCCATGTAGGTGTGTGAAATACCTGCCTTATTTGGAATGATATTGGCATTCTTGCAAAAGAATTACAAACATATAATACATGATACATACACACTATACTGTGTCATTTGTGCAACTCTACCATCTGGGAAATAACCTCTCTCACTTGTGAAGATAAAAGTCAGCAATTATAAAATACATGACTGCCAGTCTGGGTTATTACACTGACTTGCATCAAGGAAGCAAAGTATTAGTCATAAGAGGCATGGACAGGAGAGAATAGGGTCATATTCTTCATGATCAAGACATTTATATTTTTATCTATTTTCTCAGTCCCTAAACCCTTCAATAAGTACTTACTCAAATGTCATCACCTGGAAATTATGTAACTATCACATATAGAATTTTCATTAGCTTAAAAATGACTTCAAACAAGAGTAATGCTCACAGTATATCTTTTAAAACTCTAAATAATACAGTTTAAAAGTGGCCACTTTAAATTTTAACATTTGAAACATTTGGAGGGGCTTAATACACTTGCACCTACTCCCTTTCAATACAAACTGGTATAGGCTGAGATCAACAATTTGTTTTCCAGAAATGAGTGAACATTTTGTGTACTTGGTAAATTGATCAGAATGGTGTTGTTTATCATTTCCAGACCTCCGCAGTGTGTCACAGTAACAAAGTCACACACACACAGAGTAAATACTGAGTAAGACTCCAAATGTTGCTTTTTTGCAAAGATGTTCTTATAAAATCCATCTAGCATCAAAAGTAATGATCAAGACACTGATTATTTATGGACTGATGTCCCTGAAACATGTAAGAGAGTGTCTAAAGATGGTCCTGAATATTCATTGGAAAGACCGATGCTGAAGTAGAAACTCCAATACTTTGGCCACCTGATGCGAAGAACTGACTCATTGGAAAAGACCCTGATGCCGGGAAAGATTGAAGACAGGAGGATAAGGGGATGACAGAAGATGAGATGGTTGGATGGCATCACCAACTAGATGGACATGATTTGATTAAACTCTGGGAGTTGGTGATGGACAGAGAAGACTGGTGTGCTGCAGTCCATGGGGTTACAAAGAGTCAGACATGACTGAACAACTGAACTGAAAGGCTCATTCATCTACATGAAATTCTCCTATCTGAGAAAAAGTAGGAATGTCTGAGGTGCCCTGGAACAAGGTAGATTCTTGAACTGATGCCTGAACTTCATTTCAAATGGCAACAATTCCCCACTGCAAGAGATAAGTACTGGTCTTGTCTTCCTTCTGGTTTATAATGTGTGGCAATCCCTGGTGCTGAAATGCTACTCTAAATGGAAGAAGCATTATCCATCTTTTCCCCACAAATCTCAGAGCATTTGATGTAAGAGGCTATGGTTTCATCTCTTGCAGGAAATATAAAAGAAAGAATATGTCATGTTCAAGAAATGTGTCATATTTAAGAAATATGACATGCAAAGTAGATTATAGAATTTTATACTAGTATTGTGACTTCCCTGGTGGCTCAGACAGTAAAGCGTCTGCCTACAATGCAGGAGACCCAGGTTCAATCCCTGGGTCAGGAAGATCCCTTGGAGAAGGAAATGGCACCCCACTCCAGTACTCTTGCCTGGAAAATCCCATGGATGGAAGATCCTGGTAGGCTATGGTCCATGGGGTCGCAAAGAGTCGGACATGACTGAGCAACTTCACTTTCACTATTGTGACCAGAAATAAATAAGCTCCATTTAAATGTTACGTATTATCAGGAAATAATTCAAGCAACAAGAAAAAGGGAGGCGTTATTTTAAAAGTCCAAAGCTGTACCTTCGTATGCACTGCTTCCCATATAATCAAATCATCTCGGACACATCCAAAACATCTTTAAATGTTATTTTCTCTAGCAGGATGATCTCAATTATGTGATGGTAGAGCTTTCTTTCTCATTTGTTTATGATGTCTCAAAAATACTATTAGATGATAAGCACCCAGGATGGAGTGAGTCCACTTAGCCTATGTCTACCAATAATTATCACTAAAATTTCCAGGAAAAAATGGAAAAAACAACAAGGGGACACTGAAAAGTAAACAAAAGCAGGCTAACTAGGGACCTTGGTGCAAAAAATTTATTAGGACAATAAAAGTACAAACCATAACAGTAAAAGCCTATGATTTTAGGGGGGGAAAAAAAGATTTAACCAAATCTAAAACCATTTAGTCTTTTAAATTCTTAAGGAAACTCAAATGTAAGCCAGACTGGAAGGAAATATTCACAGTATCTAAGTCTGATATTAAGCTTGCATCTAGAATATAAAGAAATTTTACTGGTTAATAATAACACCAGTTAATAATAAAGAAAACTGAGTGCTGAAGAATTGATGCTCTTGAACTGTGGTGTTGGAGAAGACTCTTGAGAGTCCCTTGGACTGCAAGGAGATCCAACCAGTCCATCATAAAGGAAATCAGTCTTGGGTGTTCATTGGAAGGACTGATGCTGAAGCTGAAACTCCAATACTTGGCTACCTGATGCAAAGAACTGACTCAATGGAAGAGACCCTGATGCTAGGAAAGATTGAAGGCAGGAGGATAAGGGGACAATGGAGGATGAAGTGGCAGGATGGCATCACCAATTCAATGGACTTGAGTTTGAATTAGCTCTGGGAGTTTGTGATGGACAGAGAAGCCTGGTGTGCTGCAGCCCATGGGGTTGCAAAGAGTCAGACATGACTGAGTGACTGGACTGAACTGAACTGAATAATAAGACAAACAACTCAATAAAGATGGGCAAAAGATTTGAGAAGGTTTTCATAGAAGTGAAATCTACAGATAGAAAATAGTACATGAAAAGATATGCATTATTAGGATCAGGGAAACACACATTAAAACTATCCTGTGCTTCCCAGGTGGTGCTAGTGGTAAGGAACCCACCTACCAGTGCAGGAGACATAAGACAGACCCATTTTGGATCCCTGGGTCGGGAAGATCCCCTAGAGGAAGACATAGCAACCCACTCCAGTATTCTTGCCTGGAGAATCCCAAGGACAGAGGAGCCTGGTGGCTACAGTCCATAGGTTCACAAAGGGTCGAATACTACTGAAATGACTTAGCACGCAAGCATGAGATACTACTACACACTGCTGCTGCTGCTGCTAAGTCACTTCAGTCGTGTCCGACTCTGTGCGACCCCATAGACAGCAGCCGACCAGGCTCCCCCGTCCCTGGGATTCTCCAGGCAAGAACACTGGAGTGGGTTGCCATTTCCTTCTCCAACGCATGAAAGTTAAAAGTGAAAGTGAAGTCGCTCAGTCGTGTCTGACTCTTAGCGACTCCATGGACTGCAGTCTACCAGGCTCCTCTGTCCATTGGGTTTTGCAGGCAAGAGTATTCACTAGAATACTAATTTTTGAAAAAATCCACAATACTAAATTCAAGATGTGGAGAAACTGAAACTCATACACTGCTCAAAGAAATAGAAAACAGTGCAGTCCCTTTGGAAAACTATTTGGCAGTTCTATAAAAATTGAAACATACACTTAGTATATGACTCGGCCATTCTACATCTATATATTATGCCACAGATATAAAAAACATGCATATACACACAGAGACTCATTTATATTAATAAAAAAATCAGAGACAACTAAAATATCCATTAGCAGGAGACTTGGATAAAAAATACAATGGAATGATAATTACCAATAAAAGCCAATGAATGACTTACGTACACAAGCATACAGATGACTTTCAAAGTATTCAAGCTAGTAAAAAGAAGTCAAATTAAGAGTAAACACTGTATTATCACTTTTATATACAATTCTAGATAATACAAGCTAGTCTAAAAGACACAAGCAGATGCGGGGTTGCCCAGGACAGAAGAAATAATGGACTGGAAAAGGGCACAGAGATTCAGTCTGGGATGGCTGAAATGTTTTCTGTCTTAATTGTAATCACGACTTCAATAGCTATTTACAGCTCTTAAAACTCATTGAATTTTACACTTTAAATAAATGACATAAAAATTAACTGAAATTAAGACATTACTGTAAATTTAATGCTAGGAAAGTTGCAGTTTATTTCAATGTTATTATATTTGTATATAAGATTATGGATATTATATAAAAAATACAATTATAGAATATCAAGAGAGAGAAAGATAACAATGAAAGTGTACATGTATATGTAAATTGAGATCAAGCATATTGACCATACTAATACACACAAATCAGATTAATTACCTTATAAAATAATTTTCAAAAAATTTCCAGATTACCTAGAGAGGCAAATTTATCCTTTAGCATACTTAAAGCTACTTTTAGTATGGGGTCTAAGTTTTTAATAAACCACTATACTACTTATTCAGTGAATACATCTGCATTTTGGTGTTCCAACGATTTCCCAAACTGTTTACTTTACCCTTAGTTAAGAATGCATATAGTTAAAAATGCAATAAAAATAGTCTTTCTTGCATGGTCAACATTTTCTTCCCTCTGGGTATCTCTGGATACTATTTGCTTTTGTAACTGACAATCATACATTATTTTGTGCTCCTTCAGCATGACAGAGCAAGTTCACCTGGGAAAGAGCAAGCTGGGTTTCCTTTTCACCATATTTCAGTGAGAAAACTGTCAGCTCAAATCTGCTGAATTTTTATAACTGGTTCCACAGTAAGTTACAAAAAGAATAGAGAATGTTTAAGCAAATACCATGTTAACTGAATATTCACAGGTGGGGAAACTTGTAAAAAATAAGACATCTGTGATATTTAGCAAGATTCCATCACCTGCTATCCTGTCAACAAAAATGACTTGCAAGACATAGACGCTGTTTTCTAGTTTTATGAGAACAGGTCTTCTGCATTTGGCCGTATGTTCTTGATAGGACTGATTGTTCCGTTTACAAAAAGAAGTACTATTAAAACTAAAAATGGCTGTCATTAAAAAATAAATGATTGTCAATTCATCATACTGTAGAGACTTCTCTACTTCTAGCCCTGGTGTATATGTTACATTTTCAAGGTTAACAGTATGAACCTTTAAAATACTATGTTTATAAAATGTCAAATAGACTTTTAATTTCAGAGAAGTTCCTCCAGTAGAATATTACAAAGGTTTAGATATTTCTAGTCGTTTTTAATTTCTACCTTCGAAATGATTTGATGTGAGTGAGGACAAAAGAGAAATAATACAAAAACAAATTCCAAATAAGGAAAATGGCTTTTAATTTTGACCAAAATTCTGGTGAGAGTGACTATCATAATATTTTCATAAAAATGCTGGTAATCCAAGAGTTTATGAGTGACATTTCATGCTTTTTGTTTTCCTGTACTTAAAATAGTTGTACTTGCTTTATGTTGTAGAGTTATTTCCTAAATCTTTAAAAGAATTCCTAAAAACTTGCATAATTCTGTGTTGAAAGTGAAAGTCACTCAGTCATGTCTGACTCTTTGCAACCCCATGAACTATACAGTCCATGGAATTCTCCAGGCCAGAATACTGGAGTGGGTAGACTTTCCCTTCTCCAGGAGGTCTTCCCAACCCAGGGACTGAACCCAGGTCTCCTGCATTGCAGGCGAATTCTTTACCAGCTGAGCCACAAGGCAAGCCCAAGAATACTGGAGTGGGTAGCGATTCGTTCTCCAGTGGATCTTCCAGACCCAGGAATTGAAGCGGGGTCTCCTGCATTGCAGGCAGGTTCTTTACCAATTGAGGTATCAGGGGGGTTAGATACAAAATAAAAAAAATAATTAATGTAATCACACTATTTGCAGCATCTAACTTTAAATTTCTCTCTCACATTTTTACTTCATTATAAATGAATAGCTACTATATGCAAAGCACGCAAGTAATGGGGAATGTAAACTATTTAGATTATAAAAAGTTCCTGTTTTTTAAAAGATTATAATAATATATGAAATAACAGAGAGACAATAAATGTGAAACTAAACCTTCTTTACAAAAGTTTATGCATATTACATACATTAGGTCAAAAATTATACGTACTACATAGAATCATAGATCGTTTTCTTTCTTTCAAAGTGGGCTTTAATGATGAAACAGCCGTAATAGGGTTTATGGCATTTAAGCTGATTGTTTCAATGTACGTGATTCTGATGAGAGATATTAGAAATGGAATAGACTTCAAGCAGTAGTAATGGTATTAGCCAAGACATGGACATAGTTCCAATTTACAAAGAGCATTTCAAAAGTGGTAGACATTTATCACTCTGTTGAGACTGAGTAATTTATTTAGGAAAGAAAAGAAATGCAGGCTAAGTCTACAGGAGGAATCTGATACATGAGTAGTCTTTCCAGTTAAAGACTATTTAGATCATTTTCAAAGTAAACATAAATTCTTTTTTGAAAAAAGTTTGATAAAATCATAAAGAATACACACATTTCTGCATAAAAATACTATGGTAAATTTGCTTTACACTCTGCTTAAGAAATGATAGATAGCTCACACATTCTATTTAGGATATATGAAGCCTACTTATATCCTTGTTAAGTCTTGAAAGCCACTGGAATCTTACGATGTTTCAAAAAATGGTTCGTAATTGATTAGGAAAGATAAGAGCATCAGCACAAAAATAATCTCTAAGAATTTTTGGAATTGTATGTAGGGAAAACAAAGACGTTATGTAGTTTCATAAAGACAAAAAAAGTGAGATACATTGCAACGTGGTCTATTCTTATTGAAAACTGAGTATGAGATGCCTATTTATAATTGCAATAGATAAGTTTACATCAGATCAACCCTTCCACCAAAACAACTAAAAAATAAGACTAAAAGATGTAAAACACCTGTTTAGAGAAACTGAAAAGCTAGAATAAAGGAAAACATTGAGTTGAGATTAACATTTTGTTGTTGTTGTTGATAGTTTTTATTTATTTTTTTAATTTTATTTTATTTTTAAACTTTACAATATTGTATTGGTTTTGCCAAATATCAAAATGAATCCGCCACAGGTATACATTTGAATCAACTTTAACAAAAGACTGGTTCTAAAATTGCCCCTGAGATGTTTAGACATTGAACAGATCATTTTACAATCACACAAGACTGAAAATAAAAACTGGAGATCTAGATATGCCAAGAAGGAAAAGTTTTCTAAACTACAGTCATTCAGCTGGGATGTCCAAAGAGCTATGTGATAGGAACAAGAGCATATTGATACACATTAACTCCCATAAAAATTAAATCTGAAATACTTGGATTACAGTGATTTTCTACTTCCCTAAATATCCTCATACAAAAATACAAATCCTCTCTAGGTAATATAACATTAAAGAAAGTCTCAAATTTTCTCAAAAAACTTTTACGTAAAAGCCTTGGCTTTCATTTAATAAAAAATCAAAAAAGCAAAGAGAAGGGAACATTCTTCAAGAGAATAAAATAGGATGTAGAAAAACTTAGGAGATTTGAGTGGGTTTTGGAGGTATCAGACTCAGATTTTCTATGAAGCAGAAAAATAAATTTAAGAGATTATATGAATTGGAGAAGTCGTTAGAAAACTTGAACCTACAAAGAAGAATCAAAAGGAAATTTTATGACTAAATTATTTAACTAAAATTAAGAGTCCAATATGTTAGCTTAATAGCAGCTAAGCAGAAGGCTAGTGACATGGAAATCAGAAAAATCTGTGAAATATTAATAAAGAAAAAATGCTTCAACAAAGATAAGAAAGAAGAGGGAAATAGTAAAAAGACATCTATAAGGTTTAATTGAAATCCCTGAAGGAGATAATGAAAAGAAAGGAAGAAATAATACATAAGATACTGTAAGATAGATTTCTAATATACTAAGTCACAGATTCATGAAGAAACATGAATGAAGCTCAATCTAAAAGCAAATAAATAAGGTAACATTTAAACACATCAAATAAAGTTACTTAAAACTAAAAACAAAAAGAAAATCCTAAAGGTAGCTAGAGGCAAATGATATAGCTTTCCCAAAGTGATCTTAATAATTACAGCTATCTTCCGAAAAGAAATGATGAAAGTCAGTTGAGAGTGGAATGATATTTTAAAGTGCTAAAAAAGTAACTGGGAACTCAGAATTTTATGTGAAGAAAAAATGCCATTCATTTAAGAGTGAGATATAAAAATATTTTAAAAGAAAAAAGCTATTTAGCAGCAGCAGAACTACACAAAAGGAAATACTAAAAGAAGTTCTAAGAAAAAGGAAAAGAAGAAGAAACATAAGCAAGGGGAGAGGGAGGGAGAGAAAGAATAAAAGAGAGAGGAAAAGAGAAAAACCATATATACAAAAAACTACATTTGTATGTTTATTACGACCGTATGGGAAAGATCAGGAAAAAAAAATATATATATGGGTAAATTTGAATAAATGTTCATAAAAGCCAATAATATCTTGATACAAAGATTAAAGGGAAGTGGAACACTGGAGTGGGTTGCCATTTCCTTCTCCAAAAGGGAAGTAGTTGGAATTAATTTTTCTAAGGTCCTTACTTTGGCATTGAAATGGTAATTAAACATAAAAAATTATGATTCATGTTTTAATCTCTATTGTGCCAAAAAACTAAAATGATTAATAGGCTAATAGAAAATAATGCAATAAAAAGCATTTAATTTAATTCAAAAGAAGTCAGTAAAGGTGAGAATGATAGACCAGATAACAAAATAGCAGATTTAGACAGTGATTATATTATATATAAACTGATTAGATATTGCAATTAGAGGAAAATATAGAATCTGGTTAAATAAAATTATAGCTATTTTTTATATTTTAAATACAGGGACAAAGACTGATTGAAAGTCAGGGGATGGGACAACTGCTCAAACACTAATTAAAATAAGCATTATGTTTCAAAGGTCATAAAGTATCCAAAAGTATCCAAAATGGAAAAGCCTGTTATCTGCCCAAAGTGGAAATAGCTTGAAAAAAAATAAAAATTAGCTAGAAAGTTTCCAAATATTTGAAAATGAAACAAAACATTTCTAAATGGCTTATGAAGAAAAAATCACAAGGAAACTTACAAAGTATTTTGTACTAAACGAGAGTGTAAATACAACAAACATATCAAAACATGTGGGTCACAGGTAAAACCATGATTACAGAGATATTAAACCTTCATAAGTGTTTATTAGGTAAATATATAACATTCTCTAGGATTGCTCACATGTGAGGTATTGATCAATTGATCACACAGATCACAAAACACTTCTCAGCAAATTCAAGAAGACTAAAATCATACCAAGTATCTTTTCCAACTAAAATGGTATGAAATTAGAAATCAACAACAAGAGGAAAGCTGGAAAAGGTACAAGCATGTGGAAACTAAACAACACACTCTTGAACAATCAATGGAGCAAAAAAGCAATCAAAAGGGAAATTAAAAAATATTGAAACAAATGAAAATTGAAACACAACATCCCAAAACCTATGGGATGATGCAAAAATAGTTCTTAGAGGGATGTGGAGAGCAATAAATGCATATATTAATAAAATAAAAATATTTAAAAGCACCAATCTAAATTTATATCTCAAGGAACTAGAAAAAAGAATGAACTAAGCCCAAAGTTAGCAGAAGGAAGAAAGCACAAAAGAGCTAGGGTAGAAATAAATGAAAGAGAGAACAGAAAAACAATAGGAAAGATCAATGTAACAAAGAGCTGTTTTTTAAAAGATAAACAAAATTGACAAAACTTTTAGTTAGACTAAAAAGAGAGAGAGAAAGGACTCTAATAAAAAATCAGAAGAAACAGGAAACATTACAACTGACACCATGGATATGTAGAATGATAAAACATTATTGCACACAATTATATGCCAACAATTAGATAACCTAGAGGAAATGGATAAATTTTTAGACTCATACAGCTTACCAAGATTGAATTATGAAGAAACAGAATATATGAATAGACCAATAAAAGTTAAGAATTTTGAGTGAGTAATCAAAAATTTCCCAACACAAAAAACCTAGGACCAGATGGTATTACAGGTGAATTTTACCAAACATTTACAGAATGAATAATAAGCTTTTAATAGCTTCCAAAAAACTGAAATGGAAGAAATACTCCCAAATTCATTTTATGAGATCAACATTAACCTGATACCAAAGCCATATAAAGGCTGTACAGAAAACTATATAGACCAATACTCCTAATGAATATAGTTGCAAAAATTCTCAACAAAATATTAGCAAATGAAAATCAAAAACACATGGAAGGCATCATACACCATGATCAAATGAGATTTATCCCTGGGTATAGGATGACTCAACATGCAAATCAATAAATGTGATATCACATTAATAGAATAAAAGAAAAATCATACGATCATTTCAATAAGATACAGAAAAAAGCATTTGACAAAACACAACATTTTTTAAATCATAAGAACCCCCAACAAATTAGGTATAGAAAAAGTGTAACTGAACATAATAAAAGCCATATAAGACAATCCCATAGCTAACCTACTTATTGATGAAAGTTTGAAGACTTTTCTTCTAAGGTCAGAGACAAAATTGTTCACCCTCACCATTCTTATTCAACATAATGCTGGAAATCCTAGCTGTCACAACATAAAATGCATCCAAATTTCAAATAAATAAAAATGTCTTTATTCAATGACAATATAGTTTTATATACAGAAAATATTATAGACTACCAAAAAATGGAACTAATCAGCAAATTCAGTACAGTCACATGATATAAAAGTTCAATATACTGTAATCAGTTGTATTTCTATACACTAGCAAAAAAAATGTGAAAAAAATTTAAAAACTTCCCCATGCACAATAGCATCAAAAATATAAAATACTAAGGAATAAATTTAACTGAGGACATGAAAGATTGGTACAATAAAAACTATTTCTTCGATGAAAAAAATTAAATAGTATACAAAAGAGAATAACTCATACATGGATTGTTAAAATGTCCATACCACCAAAGGCATCTATAAATTCAATGTAATTTTTCTATTAAAATTAAAATGATAGTTTTTATTAAAAATATCTATTAAAATTCCAATGATATTTTTCACAGATCACACTCCCTGATTTCAAACTACACTATAAAGCTCTGGTAACTAAAACAGTATGGTACTGATCTAAAAACAGATACATTGACCAGTGGAACAGAATTGTTACCCTATATGGCCAATTGATATTTGACAAAAGGGCCAAGAATACTCAATGTGGCGTGGATTCTATTGGGAAAACTAGATTACCACATGCAGAAAAGTAAATTGGAACTTAATTTTACATCTCACAAAAATTAACTCAAAATGAATTAAACAATTAAACATAAGTCCTGAGATTGTTAAATTCCTAGAATAAAACAAAGGGAAGAATGCTTTTTTCAATATGACATCAAAAGCAAAAAACCAAATTCAATCAATGAGACTATATCATATCATAAAGCTTCTAAACAGCAAAAGAAACAGTCAATAAAGTGAAAAGACAATGTAACAGAATGAGAGAAAATATCCGCAAACTATATGTTGGATAAAGGGTTAATATCCAAAATATGTAAGAAACTCATATTTAAAGTCACTCAGTCGTGTCCAACTCTTTGCAAACCCATGGACTATACAGTCCATGGAATACTCCAGGCCAGAATACTGGAGTGGGTAGCCTTTCCCTTCTCCAGGGGATCTTCTTAATCCAGGGATCAAACCCAGGTCTCTCATGCATTGCAGGCAGATTCCTTACCAGCTGAGCCACAAGGGAAGCCCAAGAAACTCATACAACTCAATATGATAACAACAACAAATGATCCAATTTTAAAATAGGCATAGGAACTAAATAGATATTTTTTCCCAAAAAGACATCCCAAATGAACAACAGGTATATAAAAAAAAGATACTCAATAGTACTAATTATCAGGGAAATGCAAATTAAAGCCACAAGGAGATATCTGCCTAATCTGTTAAAGCAGCTGCCTTCCAGAAGACAAGAGATAGCAAGTATTGGCAAGAATGTGGAGAAAAGGGGAACCTGGTACACTGTTAGTAGGAATGAAAACTGGCACAGTCACTGTGGAAAACAGTATACAGTTTCCTCAGAAAAACAATAATAGAAACTCTCACATGATCGAGCAATTCTACTGGATATATATCCAAAGGAAAATAGCACACTGAAAATACACCTCCTTTCCCATGTTTGCTGTGCTCTGCTTAGTCGTTCAGTGATATCTGACTCTTTTTGGACCCCATGGACTGTAGCCCACCAGGCTCCTCTGTCCATGGGGATTCTCCAGGGAAGAATACTACAGTGGGTTGCCATGCCCTCCTCCAGGGGATCTTCACAACCCAGGGATCAAACCCAGGTCTCCCACACTGCAGGTAGCTTCTTTATCATCTGAGCCACCAGGGAAGCCCAATACTTACTCTATGTTTTTTGTAGCATGTTTATGGTAGCATTATTCACAATAGACAAGATATGGAAACACAAGTGTCTGTCAATGGATGAGTGGATAAAGATGATTTTATCTTTTATACATACACACACACACATATGTACAAAATGGAATATTATCCAGCCATGTTAAAGAAAACCATGCCATTTGTGAAAATAAGGATGGCTTTTGAGGACATTATGCTAAGTCAGACACAAGTCAAATTGAGAGTATCAAATACTGTGTAATTAACTATAACTTGTATGCAGAATTAAAAAGCTTTCAGACAACAGAGTAGAATGGCGGTTATTAGTGACTGGGGGTGGGGGAACTGGGGAGTTGTTATTCAAGAGCACAAGCCTGTAACTAGGAAATAAAACGTTTTGGAGCTCTAATGTTTAGCATAGTGATTTTGGGGTGACAATACTATTTTATAAATGTCAAAACTGTTAATGAAGTATTTATTAATTATTTTCACCACAAAAATTATAACTATATGACATGATAGAGCTATTAACTAGTGCTATAGAGATAATCCTTCTGCAATATGTAAATGCATTGTCAATATATTGTACACCTTAAACATATACTTGTTATGTATCGATTTATTGTTGTTCTTGTTTAGTCACCAAGTTGTGTCCGACTCTTTGAGACCCCATGGACTGTAGCCCGCCAGGCTCCTCTGTCCATGGGATTTCCCAGGCAAGAGTACTGGAGTTAGTTGCCATTTTCTTCTCTAGGGAATCTTCCCAACTTAGGGATGGAAGCTGTGTGTCCTGCATTGGCAGGCAGATTCTTCACCACTGAGCCACCAGGGAAGGACATTATATATCAAGTAAATCTCAATAAAAATAAAGATGATATACTATTTTCTAATAAATACTGGAGGAAATTTCATATATTTCTTATCTTTTTGACAAAGAGAAATCAAAATGGAATTACTCTCTAATTCCAATCTCATACCAGCAGCTATGCAGGATAGTATAGTGAGTTGCCAAATAGGAAAAATGAAAGGAAAGAAGAGGGAGTAAGGGAGTCACTGGCTTCAAATATGAGTTTGTCTTTCAAATATTCAGAAGTTACAAGACGCCTGTAAGTTTAATGTAACATCTCAAAGAGTCAAATAAACAACCCTTAAAATATAAACCAGACCTCTTTGAAGAGAATATGCCTTCAAATATCTGAGGATTAAAACTTACTTTTAAAATATTAAGGCAGTTAGTCAACTAAATCATTACTCCTTTGTATATGCAAAATATGCACAGAATAATCCTCCAGCTCTAACACTCTTCTCATTACTGTTTCTTTAACTCTTTTTTAATATAAGTTGTTTTTTTTTTTAAAGTCTGTGTAGAATTTTATATTAGAACTTCGAGTAAATTCAAAATAACTAGAGAAGTCAGTCAGAATCTTTTCTATTCCCCATTTCCTTCAGATAATCTTACAACTAATATTTTGCATCATGATGTCTAAAGAAAGAACATTCCATGAATTCAACATACTGCTGCTGCTGCTGCTGCTAAGTCACTTCTGTCGTGTCTGACTCTATGCGACCCCATAGACGGCAGCCCACCAGGCTCCACCGTCCCTGGGATTCTCCAGGCAAGAACACTGGAGTGGGTTGCCATTTCCTTCTCCAATGCATAAAAGTGAAAAGTCAAAGTGAAGTCGCTCAGTCGTGTCCAACTCTTAGCAACCCCATGGACTGCAGCCTACCAGGCTCCTCCGTCCATGGGATTTTCTAGGCAAGAGTACTGGAATGGGGTGCCATCACCTTCTCCAAACATACTGCTACATTCTTAATAAACTAGGAACAGAAGTATGTATTGTTAATATAGATGTCACCAAAAAGTTTCATAGGAAATATCCTCAATAATGAAACAATATTACTGATATTCTCAGATATTAACCATGAAAAAAAAAAAAAAGTAAAGAATGCTTGCTACCTCAGCTAACTTGCTTAAGTGGCCATAGATTTCTAAAACATCTTGGCTGGGGACTCAGTTTTTCTCCACTTGGTGGCTGGGTAGGAATGTCCTAGGTGGCCCCTTCCTTTTCATGTCTAGAGGCTGGGCTAACTGTAATTGCTTGAAGATTACATCATTGCTCTCTTTTCATGAGCCCTTCACATGGCTATCTTGGGTTTCCTTACATTGTGAGCATCTTGGTGTAGTCACACTTAGGATGTAGCTGCTGGCTTCACCTAGAAAGAATGTTTCAAGAAATGTTTCAAGGCAGAAGTTGCAGGACTTAGATATAGCCTCAAGTGTTAGGCAGCATCACTTTTGTCTGATTCAAGTACCAGAAGGTTTAATTCATTTATGGGCCATCTTTGGATGGTTAAATACTTTTTTTGGAACTTGGAAGTAACTTATTGAGTATCCAGTGCTTTTAATAAGAAATGTAATATGTCTGATTTCCTCTTTCTTCATAGAATATTCTTAAAGTTGAGTATTTTTTTCTAATTGTGTCTATGGAATTTAATACAGGCATCATTATGAAAAAGTATCCAAATTTTGATGTACAGTTACAGTTGATTGCAATTCTGCTTTTGATCTTCTTCATTTTAGACTGGGTACTTAAAAATTAATGTTCCAATGTTTCAATGATATTATTACATAATCTTGCTGTTTATTATATTAAGAGCCACAGCATTTCAAACTAACCTTTTTTCTTGTTTATCAGAGTTGTCAGTCTAGCCCCCTTATAGTCTTTGGAGAAATATCATTTCTACTGGTTCATCTGTTCAGGCAAAGGTTCAAATTTATCTCTCAAAAAATAAAGCAGCATACCAAAAAACAACCCTTTCTCTTGTTGACATTTATACTGAGGTCTGCTGTTATTGCAATCAGTTGTTCCAATTAAGTTTCCCAGTCTGTTGCTGGGTAAATGAGTAAACATCTTGCTTTTTTAAATGGCTTTAAATCTTTTAAACATCAACTGACCTGATATAAACTATAGTTGCTGCATTAAATTGTTTAAGCAGATATTTTTTCACTAACACAACTGTTACCTTAACTTCTTGTTTTACCTCATCCCATTCAGACTAATGTTACACCAATTACATTTTTAGTGGTTTTAATATTCAACCTATGTAGTAAGCAAATATGATTTTTTATATAATTTCATATGGTACTTTTTCATCGTAAGACATTAGTAAATTTAGTTACAAACTACAGAGTATTTGAATAAAGTAAGAAAATTCTTGAAATAGATTTCCTTTTCATTTTGAAATGTATTTCCTCATTGGGATGCAACATCTCATTTACAGGAGCAGCCTGTTATAACCCACAGCGGGTGTTCAGGGGCTGATAAATTCATTCCAATAATTCTGTGCTCAAATTAGCATAAAAAAGAGCAATTCCAATAATTTAGCAGAATACTCTCTTGTGTACAGAAGCACCAAGAATACCTACATAATTGTATAGTTCAAAAATATCATTTGAAAATAATGGCCCTTAGGCTCTCCTTAAGGTCCCAAAAAAAAAAAAAAAAATGCGGGCTGTCAAAAGAAATTAGAAATCCTCCAATGGAGGAAACTAAGCTTACAGGCTAAATAAATTAAAAAAAAAATCTGAATGCAGCTGATTATAGACAGAGACATTAAGAAGATTAGATTTTTATTTGTAAATAAAGAGAATTATAGAATACATAAAAAATACCCAAAGTGAATTCAAGTATCTCGAGTTAAAGAGCTAGTTGTGGCCTTCAAGAAAGGGACAGGCTGGCTATCTGCTGGATTCAGTGAAATTACAAGAAGAGACAATAGGAAAGCATCTGCCTTCAAGGTGGGAAAACACCATCCACATGATCTATGATGTCTTTTTTGTTTCTATATGCCAAAGCTGAACACTAAAGTTTCTGGCATGGGTTCAAGTACACTTCAACAGGAGCAAAGCGCTGTCATATTCATATTTTCATTACTGAATAATAATAATGACAAACCTAGATGGCATATTAAAAAGAAGAGACATCACTTTGCCAACAAAGGCCCATCTAGTCAAAGCTATGATTTTTCCAATAGTCATCTATGGATGTGAGGGTTGGGCCATAAAGAAAGCTGAGTGCAGATGAACTGGTGCTTTTGAACTGTGTTGTTAGAGAAGACTCTTGAGAGTCCCTTGGACAGCAAGGAGGTCAAATCAGTTAATCTTAAGGGAAATCAACCCTGAATATTCATTGGAAGGACTAATGCTGACGCTGAAACTCCAATACTTTGGCCACCTGATGCGAAGAACTGACTCATTTGAAAAGACCCTGATTCTGGGAATGATTGAAGGCAGGAGGAGAAGGGGATGACAGAGGATGAGATGGTTGGATGGCATCACCAACTCAATGGATATGAGTTTGAGCAAGCTTCATGAGATGGTGAAGGACAGGAAAGCCTGGCATGCTGCAGTCCATGGGGTTGTGAAGAGTCAGACATGACTGAGTGACTAAACAAAAATAATATTCAGATAAGGAATTGAAGTTTTGTTTGTTTTTTTTTTCCTCCAGCTTTGGAAACAGTGGTCAATATACATCATATGCTACCTAAAGTTACAAACGTTGTAAGCAGCAGAATTAGGACATAAACCCAGATATTCTGACTTAACTAAACTTTCTTAGTTCCCAGTAGTTGCTTGCATATAAACCTGAGAAACACATGCCTTCTTGTCAAATGTTGCAACAGAGAATCCAGTGAAATTGGGAAATTGCCTCTTTACTTATTGAGGCTAAGTGGTGTGTAGACTATGCCTCTTAGATGCAGAAAGTATATACATTTTGATCACAAGGACAAATTCTAATACACATTATTCTTTATCTGCAGGATTGTTAGTCCTGGCAAGGTTCATGTGGATTGTCTGGCTTTTTACAACAAGAAAACTGAGATCAGGTAGGATAAGTTATCTGATACCACAAATTAGTAGAAAATCCTTAACCATAATATGTACCTAATTGCTTCTCATTTCATCACACTTTTGTCTTGCTTTCATTCAGAGAAATTTAGAGAGTAAAACTAAAATTATACTTCAGATAGTAACTTTTAAATTGAGAAGGCAAGTTTTGTGACATTTTAATCTACATAAATGAAAAGATATCAGTCAGAGACATTTGTTCCAAGTTCTATGCTTCCTCTAAACAGGATGAAACTTGAAGCTTCATGACCACAGAGTTATTCATTATATGAGATAGACAACTATCTTTCTATCAACCATTCAACAATGATTAAACATTTATTCTAATTGGAGGTTAATATAGAAAAGAGTGAAGGAAACATTTGCAAAACTATACTCTTTAAACCAGTTTTATAATATGTTTTCCAACAGCACAAATGAAACAGGAAACTCTCACTTGAAAAACATTGATGTGACAGAAAATTAATGTAATATTATTAATGTGTACTTTCTATAGGAAAGATGAGGGGATAAAATTTAAGATAAAATGCTTAGGCTATAAGAGGCAGAAATGGAAACCTGGAACATAGCCTTGCTGTAATATGTGTGTATTAAAATAATTATTAACAAAAATTAAACTTTAATTTTAAAGTTAATTTTTTAATTTTAAAGTTTAATTTTAAAAATTAAACTTTAATATGACTTTAACAAAAATTAAAGTAGAAAGCTAAGGATTGCCTCAAATTTCATCCAAAAAATAAGAACACTGACACCTAATTTAGAAGGATCACAAAATGTCCTTAGCCTTTGTATATGATGCAGCAACAGGTCAAAAGATGTTATCAACATCAAGTATGTATGTGTGCCTATAAACGAATGAATATCATCAACATTTAGTCAGATTCATTAAGGTATTTGCCAACTTGGAGGACCTCTTGACTAGGAAAGCAAAAAGTCTGTCTCAGGCACAGCTCAAACTAGATTGCAAGATCGATCTATTTTTGAGCTCAACTTCTTCTTTGTGTCTTTAGCCTTAGGCAGGATGACAGAATCCTGATGGCAAGATGCGGTGGTTGCCTGAAATCCTGAACCATACGATCACTTGTTCTAGAGGAAGAAAGTCTCTTTTTATAGCTCCTCTGGGAGCCAGTGAAGCTTATGTTCACAGAAACCCCAGCAAGTTTCTGCAAATTTCACTGTATCTCATTTTTCACCCAGACCTTCACAGTGGACAATGGGATAGGATATATAGATTAGCTTAATCTAATGAGGATCATTGACTGGAATTGGAGATAGATCAATTCAAGGGAACCATGTGGCCAAAATGTTGTTTTTGTTCAGTCACTCGTCATGTCTGACTCTTTGGGACTCCATAGACTACAACATGCCAGGCTTCCCTGTCCTTCATCATTTCCTGGAGCTTGTTCAAACTCATGTTCATTGAGTCAGTGATAGCATCCAACCATCTCATCCAAAAATGAGCAATAGGTAAACTCATGTAGGAAGATGAGAATACTGTTGAAAATAAAAGGGGTGGGGGACAGTTAATGGGAAAACATTTAGCATAATGCTAGTAACTTAAAATTACTCCTTGGAAGGAAAATCATGAGCAACCTAGACAACATATTAAAAAGCAGAGACATTACTTTGCCAACAAAGGTCCATCTAGTCAAGGCTATGGTTTTTTCAGTAGTCATGTATGAATATGAGAGTTGGACTAAAAAGAAAGCTGAGGACCGAAGAACTGATGCTTTTGAACTGTGGTGTTGGAGAAGACTCTTGAGAGTCCTTTGGACTGCAAGGAGATCCAACCAGTCCATCCTAAAGGAGATCAGTCCTGTGTGTTCATTGGAAGGACTGATGTTGGAGCCAATACTTTGGCCACATGATATGAAGAGCTGATTCATTTGAAAAGATCCTGATGCTGGGAAAGATTGAGGATGGGAGGAGAAGGGGATGACAGAGGATGATATGGTTGGATGATATCACCGACTCAATGGACATGAGTTTGATAAACTCTGGGAGTTGGTGATAGACAGGGAAGCCTGGCATGATTCAGGGGGTCCATGGGGTCGCAAAGAGTCAGACACGACTGAACGACTGATCTGAACTGAACTGGAGAAGGACATGGCAACCCACTCCAGTATTCTTGCCTTGAGAATGCTATGGACATAAGAGCCTGGCAGGCGACAGTCCATGGGGTGGCAAGTGGCAGACGTGACTGAGTGACCAAACCACCACCACCAGTAACTTAAACAAAAAAGTGCAACATGGCTCAAATCCACTTTAGTGTATAGAAGAACAGACAGGGGGGACAGCTCTCAGAGACCCAGGCCAGTAAAGACTCTGCCAACTTCAACACGTGCTTCTCTGGCTGTTCCTAAATATCTTTTTTTTTTTTTTTTCTATCACAGCCTACCAAAAGGGGAAAAAACTTGGAAAAAGGCCATGAAAAGAGATTTTTCATTCTTTCCATTGACATGTAATATAAAAAGATACATTTATAAAGCAACATGAATTATCACTCATATAAACCAGCATTCAGGTCAAAGAATATCTTCAAGAATCATTCTTTTTGTCTTCTCCTTATTACTACCTCTTCCCTCTGACCCAAAAGCAACCCCATTCTTGACTTCTAATGCCATAGATTAATTTTGCCTTGTTAATGGACTTTAGATCAGTGGATATGAGAGCATTTTATGACCAGACCTAAAGTGATGTTAGGTACTTTTGTTTGAACTCCATTAACATGTCAGATGGCAGTCACATGGACATACTGTCCACTCGGATTGTGATGAGCAGCTAGCTATAGGGGAAAGCCAGCAAATATCCACTGCGGTCTTCCTGAGCGGCTTCTAATCACCACCCCTCACTGTGAGAATTTTAGCACGATCAGGGCCCAGGGGCCAAACGGTAAGAACACATCATATTCCTTACAAAGTTGCGGAAGAGATGTCTGTAAATATTGTTTTGGTACTTTTTCCCTATTAAAAACTGAGTTTCTTTTAGGTAAATCCAAGCAGAATCAAGGTTATCTCTACAACATCACTCTCATACATTTTTCAAGAGAAAGGTGGAGAGAAAAGGAGAAGGGTTTGAAAGCCAGCTAATCTGCCCTGAATCATCCAGTAGTACTAGCCACATATGTGAATATCATTGCTTATGGGTATCTAGTCAGGAGACACAGGATATGGAATATTGCCTGAGCAATTTCCTTGACAATCTTGGCCGAACTTCTCTTTCAAGTGTTATATTCACCTTTACAGCTGTGTGTGTGTGTGTGTATGTGTGTGTGTTTAGTCACTCAGTCATTTCCAACTCTTTCTGACTCCATGGACTGTAGCCCGCCAGTCTCCTCAGTCCATGGGGATTTTCCAGGCAAGAGTACTGGAGTGGGTTGCCATTTCCTTCTCCATTTATGGCTGTAATGGACTGAATTTTGTTCCCTTCAGATTCATAAGTTGAAATCCTCACTCCCAATGTTACTATATTTGGAAACAGGACCTTTAAAGAAGTAATTAAGATGAAATGAGGTTGCAAAAGACTGAGGCCCTAATCCAAAAGCTCTGTTCTTAAAGGAAGAGGAAGAAATAACAGGGTGTGCAGGCACAGAAGGCCACGTGAGGACTCTGCAGGCAGGTGGCTGCCTGCAAGCCAGAAAGGCCTTGCCAAAAACTAATGCTGGCAGCACCTTGATCTTGAATTTCCAGGCTCCAGCACTGTGAGAAAATCAGTGTCTGTTATTTAGCCATACTCAATCTGTAGTTGCCTGTTTCTGCAGCCCAACATACTAATATAACAGTCCTCTGGCAAGATAAGTGAAGTTACTGTTTCTTTTTACTTCTCTTTAAAGACTTCTTGATGTGGAACATTTCTAGTCTTTATTGAATTTATTACAATATTGCTTCTGTTTCATATATATATATATATATTTCTTTTTTTGGTCACTAGACATGGGGGATCTTAGCTCCACTACCAGGGGTGGAACCTGTACCCCCTACATTGGAAGGTGAAGTCTTAACCACGGGACTACCAAGGAAGTCCCAAAATTACTGTTTGACACATATTCACTCACCTTTTCCCCTTTTGCACCCCCATTTATAATTCCCTTCACTTTTCTCTTTGCTTACAGAAATCTTTCCCCATTTAACCCAAGATCTATTTGTGAAGCCTCCTAGAACTTGAACTTTACAGTTTACCATGAGCTTACTTTATATCTGTGCTATTTTATCAACATAATTTATGCTAAACTGGCTATAATCCCATAACTCTCCATGTCTACCTTTCTGCATATGAGCCACTCTAACCAGCTTAAGCTTTTTGAGTTCATGAACATTTTTTAATCACTAAAGGCAAAACAGATTCACAGAAATTTTGCTTTAGTAGAGTAAGAAACATCATTGGACCTTGAAGGAAATAGAACTTTCACAAACAGAGGCTTTTGGAAATAATAACTATCAGTCATACTATTTTCTTATTTAAGACCCCAAACAATGTTATAAGCTATACTGCTTCAGTGTGGCAGACTATGTCGTATACCACACCGTCTCTTTTGAAACGTTTGCCAGACAAATAGAGTATATGGACCCTTCATTCTTTGCTTTGCCTTAAATGTCACTAGATTGATTTAAGATTAAGTGACAAATGGATTTATATATTTGGATATCAGCATTTTTAAAAACTTGGCAAAATAGAATTTAAAATAGTGGCTTCCCCAGGAACAGAACAAACTTATCCCTTAGTACAGAGTCTTTTTCCTCACTTGCTTGAAGTGTTTCATCATTTCACTGAATTATCAACAAATATCTTTATAACCATGTATTTTCAAGGTTCAAAATTCTGGTTCTTAACTAAGGATGCCCTAGGGAAATGGTCTCATCGTGGAATGGCTTTGATTAACACAGCCTTTCTAACTGTCTTATAGCAGAACATGTACACTGGGTTTTCAGTTTAAAGAACACTTTTCTTTAGGGAAAAAAAAAATTGCTAGTTGTGTATGATGTGGAATTGTAGACAATGATCCTAGGCTTAACTGAAATCGAATTTTATATTTCTGTTCAATTGATTTAGCTCACTGCAAGCAGAGAACTATTAGCTGCTATGCCTTTCAGCTTAATTTTGGTGGTGTGGGCTGTAATTCTATGGCTAGATTAACTCTCTATCCTAGGATAAAGGGAAAATTTGAGGAATTACATCATATTTTTCACTTCCCATGACTTGTACCTACAAATTTCCCTTTGATAAAAAAAAGACTCAGTGGCTCTACAGTACAAACAATGATGAAGGACATAATTGCAATGGTCTAGTCTAGGAGATCTGTGGCCAAATAGCTTCTAGATTACAAGCTTCTGCATTTGGAGTTGTATGGAAAATACAGGGCCAATATTTTTCCTTTTCCTTAAAACTACATTCTAACATTAACATTCCTCTTATTCATCTGACATTTGTCTATAAAAAAAACTTTCCTGCATCAAAAGACCACTTGGAAAAAATTGTAAAGTCTCAGAGCTTCAGAGGCCCATTAGTTCACAACTGTGCTATTTCTATCATGGCTGGTACTTTTGGCTTCCAAAATGTGATGACCCCAATTTCTTTGCACACCAAACTTTCCAATCCATTCAAAGCTCTCTTTGCATCTTGTTTATGCTACTACTATCAGTTATTGTCAGAGAGGTGTTGTCCCGCTGAGACTACAGACAATTATATTTATTTATAAGAAATCAAACATTTGCAATGACAAAGAATGCTCAAACTACTGCACAATTGCACTCATCTCATACACTGGTAAAGTAATGCTCAAAATTCTCCAAGCCAGTCTTCAACAGTACTTGAATCATGAACTTCTAGATGTTCAAGCTGGATTTAGAAAAGGCAGAACATAGATTAAATTGCCAACATCTGATGGATCATCAAAAAAGCAAGAGAGTTCCAGAAAAACATCTATTTATGTTTTATTAACTATGTCAAAGCTTTGACTGTGTGGATCACAACAAACTGTGGGAAATTCTGAAAGAGGTGGGAATGCCAGACCACCTTACCTGCCTCTTGAGAAACCTGTAGGCAGGTCAGGAAGCAACAGTTAGAACTGGACATGGAACAACAGCCTGGTTCCAAATTGGGAAAGGAGTACGCCAAGGCTGTATATTGTCACCCTGCTTATTTAACTTATATGCAGAGTACATCATGAGAAATGCTGGGCTGGATTAAGCACAAGCTGAAATAAAATTGCTGAGAGAAATACCAATAATCTCAGATATGCAGATGACACCACCCTTATGGCAGAAAGTGAAGAAGAACTAAAGAGCCTCTTGATGAAAGTGAAAGAGGAGAGTGAAAAAGTTGGCTTAAAGCTCAACATTCAGAAAACAAAGATCATGGCATCTGGTCCCATCACTTCATGGCAAATAGATGGGAAAACAGTGGAAACAGTGTCAGACTTTATTTTTGGGGGCTCCAAAATCACTGCAGATGGTGACTGCAGCCATGAAATTAAAAGACGCTTACTCCTTGGAAGAAAAGTTATGATCAACCTAGACAGCATATTCAAAATCAGAGACATTACTTTGCCAACAAAGGCCCATCTAGTCAAAGCTATGATTTTTCCAGTACTCATGTATGGATGTGAGAGTTGGACTAAAGAAAGCTGAGTGCCAAAGAATTGATGCTTTTGAACTGTGGTGTTGGAGAAGACTCTTGAGAGTCCCCTGGACTGCAAGGAGATCCAACCAGTCCATCCTAAAGGAGATCAGTCCTGAATATTCATTGGAAGGACTGACGCTAAAGGTGAAACTCCAATAATTTGGCTACCTGATGCAAAGAACTGACTCACTGAAAAAGACCCTGATGCTGGGAAAGATTGAAGGCAGGAGGAGAAGGGAATGACAGAGGATGAGATGGTTGGTTGGCATTACTGACTCAATGGACATAAGTTTGATTAAACTCTGGGAGTTGGTGATGGACAAGGAGGCCTGGTGTGCTGCAGTCCATGGGGTCGCAGAGAGTCAGACATGACTGAGCCACTCAACTGAACTGAACTATCTGTAAACAAAAAAAGTTGCTATTCCTTATATGTAACCCTGAGTTTCACAGTAATTCCCAAAAGACTCAAAGATTGAGTTTTACTTGGATGCAACACTCATGTTCTTACTTGTTGCCTCTGGACTTTACCTATTTTTCCCACATAACTGCAATTTGCTCTGAAATGTTAAATAGATAAATCAATATCTGACAGTTCTAATTTAGTGCTTTTTAGCATAATAATTAACTCTGCCATAGTCACATGTAAGGAATCTTTTTTCAGAACAATTAGTTTATGTAGTACTCTAGGAACTAATGCCACCTCTGAAACATATCTTGGCATCTGTGTTTGGCCCTTGGTTACAACTAAGCAGCCATATTCCTTTATTACAGATGAGAACCCTGTATGCCTCAGTTGTCCTTAATTAGGTTACACTATCTCTCCAAGTGGCTGATTAAACATGACTCAGCTTTTCCAAATTGATTTTTTTTTTAAAGAAAAGCAGCTATTTTTTTCACATTCCCAAAATTATGCTGACCAACTTAGAAAAAAAAAAAAAAGTTCTGTTCAGGACAACTAAATAGATTTAATCAAAATTTATTAATCAATTTGAACAATCTCATGAAATACAGACACAAAACATTTTTTTTTATTTTATCAGTAATTGCTACTAATGGTGCTTTAAGAATTTTCTTTTATTGTTTATGGTGAGTTTCATTAATAAAAGCTTAGAAACTTTCCATCACTTCAGGGCTAATTTGTTATTAAATACTTTAGTACAGATAATACTTTAATTTTGTAGTGGATGCAAAGACCTCTTCATACTGCCTACCAATACAGGTTTATTAGTCTTGCTAACCTTCTTACTCACAAACTTGGGCTGAGATGGATGCAAATATAGCAGGATATTTCCCCTCCTAGCTGCCTAGGTTTGCTTCTCTGTCACTGTAGCAGAAAAGGAGGAATAACCCTTGTTAAGTTGCCTGTCCTTTCTTGTAGTTGTAAATGCTGTTTCTTTACCTGAGCATCATATATACTCATATATCATATGATCAGAGAAGTAGAAAGGGAATTAAAAAAAATCTACTTCTGCTTCATTGACTAAGCTAAAGCCTTTGACTGTGTGGATCACAAGAAAATGTGGAAAATTCTTAAAGAGATGGGAATATCAGACCACCTCACCTGTCTTCTGAGAAACCTGAATGCAGGTCAAGAAACAACAGTTAAAACCAGACATGGAAAACAGACTGGTTCAAAATTGGGAAAGGAGAACATCAAGGCTGTATATTGTCAACTTTTGTATTTAATTTCTATGCAGAATACATCATGTGAAATGCCAGGCTGGATGAGGCACAAGGTGGAATCAAGATTGCCAGGAGAAATATCAATAACCCCAGATATACAGATGACACCACTCTTATGGCAGAAAGTGAAGAGGAACTAAAGAGCCTCTTTATGAAGATGAAGAGAGTGAAAAAGCTGGCTTAAAACTGAATATTCAAAAAACAAAAATCATGGCATCTGGTCCCATCATTTCATGGCAAATAGATGGGGAAACAATGGAAAGAGTAACAAATTTTATTTTCTTAGGCTAAAAATCACTGTGGATGACGACTGTAGCCATGAAATTAAAAGATGCTTGCTCCTTGGAAGGAAAGCTATGACAAATCTAGATGGCATATTAAAAAGCAGAGGCATCACTTTGCCAACAAAGGTCCATATAGTCAAAGCTATTGTTTTTCCAGTAGTTATGATGTGAGAGTTGGACCATAAGGAAGGCTGAGTGCTGAAGAATTGATGCTTTCGAACTGTAGTGTTGGAGTAGACTCTTTAGAGTCCCTTGGACAACAGGGAGATCAAACCAGTCAATCCTAAAGGGAATCAACTCTGAATATTCACTGGAAGGACTGATGTTGAAACTGGAGCTCCAATACTTTGACTTCCTGATGCAAAGAGCTGACTCACTGGAAAAGACCCTGATGCTTGGAAAGATTGAGGGCAGGAGAAGAGGATAACAGGGATGAGATCGTTGAATGGCATCACTGACTCAGTGGACATGAGTCTGAGCAAACTCTGAGAGATAGTGAAGGACAGGGAAGCCTGATGTGCTGCAGTCTGTGGGGTCACAAAGAGTTTTATGTGACTTAGTGAATGAACAATAACAAATGTACATGGTAGTAAGGTTGTTGTTCCCTTTCTACGGGTTATCAGCTCTTTCTAAGCTCATTATCTGCGTGGGGAATATATCCCAAGTGCCTCTCAAATGCATTTTTTAACCTTGAGATTCAGCTTCATCTCCAGAATGAGAAATGATGCTGCAATCTCAGGTGAAAATCGATTTTGTTCATACTGTGGAAATTTCCAGTAACTTCTAAGCTCATCTGCTTCCAAAGCCCAGCTTTGAGTCTAAGAAAAAATATGTAGAATTTCTGAGCAACCCAGAAGCTGCAGAGTAGTTCTTTTCATCTCACTATATCACCATATCAGCATGCCATCTCTCATTAGAACTTTCACTAGACTCAGAGATTGTGGACAAGTTCAACAAGTTGAGATAGCATCCTTGGGATTATGAGGTGTTTGCCACCCCAGTATTATGGAGTCATACAACTCAGACATATTCTCTCTCTGTATCTCTTGTTCCATTAGAAACTATTCCAAATTCATTCCAAATAGTAGTCATTCATTATCACTCACACAAAACTTTGGTCTAAATATGCTATTTCCACTGTAATTTCTGCGTGATTTGCTAACTTTCAATTATAAAAAACAATCTCAAACAGCATTTCACAACATCTTGTTGTAAGTTACAATGGAGATTCATCTAACTAGAACTTTTTCCTCTATTGAAATGATTTCTAATAAAAACCAAGACTACTAGTGATACAGATAAAATATAATTTAAGATAGTGCTTCTCAAAATACTAATCTGTCATCACACATCATTAAAGCTTCCTCTAGTCAAACACTTCTGGAATACAGTTGATAAGATTTTTCTCCTGTGTGAAGACTGATAAACCATAAATGTGCAGTTGGGCCTCTGAGAAGTCTTCTAGTGAAGACATAGAGTTGTACATGCTCAGCTGAATTCTTGGCACTACCATTCATTACCTAGGAATTCTTCAAAATCTTCATCTGTAAGACTGGTAATAACTTTTGCTTCATGGGAACATTGAAAATTAAATTATATATACAAAACTCTGAAGGTGACCTATACACACACTTAGTAAATGCTAACTAAATGTTCTGAAACTTATTTGACCATGGAAACATATTTTGAAAAGTTTTGGATTAAGGGTATATTGTACTTAATGAAAAACAGTAGTGTGTTTGTTTTTCTTTGACTCATTTGCTGCTGGGCCGTAAACATGTCACTTTCCAGCCTTGCCTTGAATTTGAGGGCACTGAGATTGCTGGGAGGTCAAGCATAACCTGCTTCGTTGGAAAGCAATTTTTTTACAAAAGTGAAAACAGAAGACTCTAAGTTTGCATTCTCAGATAGCCAATAATTATATTAAGTAAGGCTGGCAGATAAAGTAAATACTCATGACCTCAGAAAAGAATAAAGGGATAGCTGCATAAAAATTAGGTGATAGAATTTGGGGATTATATTAATGAAAAGATGGTCCCAGAAGCAGCTAAGAAGTAGTAGGGAAAAACATGTTTGTGAGATTTCACTAACAAGGTCAGCCATTAGTAATTTTTTTAACAAATACATTTATTTTTAATTGAAGGATAATTACTTTTCAATATCGTGTTGGTCTCTGCCATACATCTACATGAATCAGCCATAGGTATACATATGCCCCCTCCCTCTTGAACTCCCTACCACCCTATCCTACCCCTCTAAGTTGTCACAGAGCATAGGTTTGAGCTCCCTAAGTCACAGAGCAAATCGGCTATCTATTTTAAATATGGCAACACGTATGTTTCCTTGCTACACTCTGTCCCAACCCCTCCTCGCCCCACCTTCCTGTGTCCACAAGTCAGTTCTCTACTAATTAACAGGTGAATGTGGGCTTCTTTTCTTCTTTCTCTGTGTATTATCCTATGGTAAAGAAAAGGAAATGAGAGGTCTAGAAAGGATGCAATGGTACTGTCTATTCTAGGGTGACCATAACAGAACCAGTGTTGGAATGAACCTTAAAAGTGACAAATTCTTATTCCTTGCCAGATCAACAGTTCTCCTTGCAATATCCCTAGCAGATTGTCATTCAGAGTCTAAAATATTCTCAATAACAGAGACTGACTGCTGGTGCAGACAGAGTTGCAGGATACTAATTATTTAGATTTTTTATGAAGCTGAACTCAGTATCCAATAAACTTCCACAATCGGGTATGGTTTACATACCCTCTGAAGCAAAATAAAATATATCTAACCCTTCTTTCAGTGGGCAATCCTTTGAAAACAGATACCATGGCTCTCTAGTCTTTGTTTCTCTAGGTTTAATGTACTCTGTAATCCAGTTTTTACAGAGTCCACATGAACTTCTGGATAATCACTAATCTGAATTTCATCTAGTGACTGCAGTGTCATTAAGTATTTCACTTAAACTTTTACATTAAGAATAAATGTGATGTGAATATATTCGCTTTTCTTGTTTTGTACTCTATCATGAATTCTGAGTCTGTCTTCAGATATAGATAACAGAAATTTATATATAAGGATTTTAACACTGGACATGAGTCAGAGGAGAGTCTGAGTATAATCCTTGGTATTTGTACCGGTTGATGCTGATCTGCTGAATTTCACTTCTATATAAGTAGGTCATACAATGGGAAATTATATTTTTCTGTCTGGTACGTAGAGTGCATGACAATCAGTCTAAGGCAGTGGTGACTGTTTTGCCCACGGCACTTACATCATGAGAATTTTCCTGACTTATACTGTGAAGACTTCTGAACTTGATTAGGAAAATGCAGTGATCTGAAGGACAAGATGATTTAAAAATCTAAGCATACATGAATAGTTGATCATTAAGAAAAAAGAAGCAAACAGAAACATAACCATCATTTCAGTTTTGGTGCTAATCAGCCTTTGAGTCAATGAAGTAAAGGGCAAGGTGGGTTGTGTTGCCTTAACTCTTCGTTCACATATTTTTGAGGGCCTGACTCCTTATGCTCTAGCAAATAAGTATCAAAACAATTAAAAGCAGAAGTCTATTTTTGTAGCTCTAAAGAATTGCAAGAGCAAATGCTCATCAACTCTACCTTGACCACACTCCTGAAATGTTTTGTTTCATTGGAAAGGGGGAAAAAATTCCTCTTAATTCAAGAAATCTATTGATAGCATGATTAGTGATTCAAAGATGAGTATTATGAATTTCAGAATTTTTCAGGGAAAGCATTTTCCTTGGCTTTTTAATTGGTGATTCAAAAGTAACCATGACAAATTTATGCATAAAATAATGCTTTTGTTTTTCAGTTCAAGGTTCGTACAAAGAAAAACTTGCTAATTACACGAGGATAGAACTAATAGCACTGACATTTCTCTGTATACGTTTGTATGTTTTAGCCAGAATGTATCTATCATGCTTGCACTGATTTTTTGTATTATAGAAAGAAAAATACTAAAACCATCACTAAAATCAGGCTCAGTCCCAGGTTCCATCACTCAGCAACACTTGAAAAACCACTGCTTTTCATATCTACTTTAGTCCTCAGGCTGCACTCAAGCTAAGCAAATTTCAAAGCCCTGTAAAGTACCTCACTAAAACTGAAAAACACATAAAGTGTACTAATAAAATGACCTTAACTGGAATATCTTAGTTTTCTGCTACTATCAAATGAAAAGGAAATTAAATTTCAAGAACACATGTGAAAGAGACCTGAAGGTTCATTGTTGAATCTCGACTAAGGAAATTACAACGAGACTACAGTTTCCACAATATACTATCTTAGCTCCTTATTTTACTGGCAGGCTAAGGTTTCTCATGTGATTACAAAATTAATAAAAACCAAAGGCAACACAAGAAACTAAAAGCTAAAATTCTAAAAAAGTGAATAGCACAAAAGTTTACATTTTTCTTAAAAAGTTGAAGGGAGATAGAGAAGAGACAGAGGAACTATTTTATGTTACAGCATAAAATAGGGTTTAGAGATACATCTGTGATCAAAAAATGGAGGCTTGTCTATTTAGGAAATATTTACAGTTATTGATTTTTTTTTAACAAAGGTAGTATTGCTAAGAACTCATTCATGTTTCTTTAGAAATGCTGCCAGGTAAAATGCTGTTGAATTTACTGGGTTTAAACTAGCAAGGATTCAGGGTTTTTCAGGTGCTGAAAAGATGAAAGCAAAGAAATTGTTGAGAGGCTCCTCCTGAGCATCAATTTCGATTCCTCTTTTTGACTGAGTTTATTGCTTTATTGGTGTATGCATTTTTTTTTTAACATAAGTTTTTCCTGAATGGTGATGTAAGTCTGTGTCTTTCTTGCACTGCACATGATTCTTTCTGAGCTCTTATGTACCCCAAAGTTATGAAGTCTACCAGATATGCTCCATTGGCTCCTGCTTAATGGTGCTACATTGCTTTCATTGTGTTTAAGATCCTTGACAAAATAAATTTGGAACTTACAGCAGATTTCCCCCCATTCTTTACCTATCTGCAAAGCTGCAGAACTTTGTAATGGAAGTTTCTTTTCCAGTGAATAAGAGGTTAATAGCAGCAGCAGTAGGCACTGTTGACCTATTTGCTTATATATTGGGTGAGAGAAAGTCAGAAATTTTTGGATATATCTCCAACACACTTCAAGAAGTCACATGCAAGAATATAAGAATTAAATGTCAGTCAGTAGGAGACCAAGGTGACAAAAGGAGCAAAGTTCTGAAACATAAAGAGTGATTGGTCTGAAAAGAAGCATTGAAGATATTTGTTTACCTACCTCAATGTAAAAAGCTATTCAAAACATATTGCGGATTCTTGAAAAAGTCTACCAACTCTCAAAGATGTAGATAGTTTTCCATTCAGTTTTCATGAACTGAAAGACAAGTTTGTCAGGTCTGAAGAGTAGGATTTTAGGTATCTTACAGAGACTAGATCTTTAAAAAAGAAGTCCACTCAAATCTCTGAGTCATCCATAAAGTATACGCATTATTATTTTCATTTGCATTACCCCATGCTCACTTCAGCAGCACACATACTAATTTGCATTATCTTGATGACTCATGATCTTAGGCATCTTTTCATATTATTCCACACATATGGTACACGTGTGTGTGTTGCCTTACAGTACAATGTTGAGTAGAAGACATTAGAAGAGTCATTTTTGCCTTGTTCCTTATCTTAGCATGAAAATATTCAATATTACCATTAATTATAATATGAACTGTAAGATCTTTGCTCTGATTGTCAAATGTTAAACAACTCTTGTATTCTTTGCATTAACCACAGGTATTCTGATGAATTAATCTTTATCTACATTGCTGAATTCAATTACAAATATGTTGTTATGGATTATTGTATCTAAGTTCAAGAATGATATTAGTCTAAATTTATTTTCTGTAATGTCCTGATCAGGTTTTAGGATCAATGTTATACTGGCTTTATGAAAGAAATTGGGAAGTGTTCTCTTCATTTTACAAAAGAGTTTATATATGGTTGAGAAGGGTTAAATCAGGTTTTTAAACATGGAATTGTAACTTTTAACATACCTCATTGTATTATGTTTAGAATGGTTCCTTTTTAGATTAATATAATATTCTTTAATTTATCACCATCTACTTATAATTAATATTATCTCTACATGTATAATACAAGAATCTTCCAACAGTGTAATTAAAAGTATCCCTCTTTTTCTATAATTTCTATCCCACCTCCATTCTATGTGCCATATATTTTAATATATGCTATAACTCCATAAAAATAAGTTTTCATATCCCTTTTAAAATTTTACTTCTTTACCCATTATGTCTATTCATTGCTGTGATATATTTTTTTAACATTTTCATGTTAATTCCACCATAGTAGTCATCAGTAGGTCTCTTTCTACTAATGTCTTATGAATGTGCATGTATAATGAATTTTATATTACACTGGATGTTAAGGATAATATGTTATAGCCAATTTTCTGTTACCTTCTTTTGAGAAGTATTGTTATGATCGAATGTGCAATTAAGTCACTGATAGAGTCATTTCATCTTCTCAGGCTTCATTTTAGGTTTTATTATGAGAGGTCTATTATTTCTGTTTGCCCTTAGTCATGGCTGGTGCTATAGAGATAATTGTAAGAGATACACCTCACAGAGCTATTAGTCTATTATGAGAAATAACGTGTTAAACAAGTGCTCACACAAGGTATATAGTTATAATTGTGAGACAAAGCACTGTGAAAGTATATGCAAGGAATACCAAATAAAAAGACCTTGTCATGTCTTCTGCCTATGCTTCTATTGGAGTGTTGTTTTTTTAATCACTTATAGCTTATTTTTCATGTTAAATTTGCTTCTACACTTCTATGCAATTATTCATTTTTAAAGGAAAAAATAAATACAACAGAAAGTCAAAACACATAAATACTGGAAGTTACTGAACCGCTTCAACCACTGTGCCCTTTTTAACAAGTATTGAGAGTGTTGAAAATAAAGTATAACACTGGCTGTTCTTCATTCCACTGACTTCTACCAACTCACCTGAGCTAGTGATTATTTAATACTCACCTTGTGATTATTAATGATTACATTGACAGCTGCCCCAATATTCTGTGTGTAGGACTTAAATATCCTGTTAAAGAAGTCTGGGGAGAATCATTAACTAGTTGAGTTGCACAAAGGGGAACACAATATTTGCAGTCCCATAGCATCCTAGATTATCTAATCAACAGATAACTAACACCTATACAGTAATCTAATCTTCATCGTCTTCTCTGCTTGTTCATTCTCTAGGAAAGATAAGTATCAAGAACTAAAGTATATATTACTGGAAGTCTTGCCCCTTTAGGTCATATCAAAATATAGTGAAAACCTATTATTTTACATATTTCTTAACACAAAAATTTAGTTCTATGTGTAATTCGCTGCCAGAAGAGAGACATAAAAATGAATGATGAGCTAAAACTCAATTAACATTGCTTGATAGAGGCATCAAACAATAACACAGCTATTAAGAATAATTAGAATCATAACAGCCTAGAGGGACTACACACAAAGTTTAGAGAAGGACAGAGCTGCCATTTTTCAGAAATGCCAACTCACATTGCACATTAAAGGAAGCCTAGGATGTCAAATTTGTGGGAGAAATAGCCTGGTCCAATAGGCTACACCCTATTAATCCCATTAATCCACTGTGTTAAAATTTATTGTGACATTCAATAAACATTCCATGAAGATTTTTTGAAGCACAAAACAGGCCAATTTGAAAAAAAAAAAACCACAAACAAAAAAACAGATGATACAATTTAGGTAACGTCATTAACATTGCTCTGTCTAAGCTTTCTTTTTAAAGTGTTGAGAAGTTGTGCCAAGGTGACTGTTGACCAAAGACTCAAAACTTGAGGCAACCCTTGGCTTTGCCACCTCATTTCACTCCCATGATAGGTAGAATTCTAAAGTGCATCTCAAGACTTCCCATCCATGGTGGACACAACCTGTATAATCCATGGGACTGAATGGGACAGATTCTACTTCAACTTTATGATCACGTCATAAAGTTGAATTTGAAAAAAAGAGATTACTTAAGTGGGCCTGATGTAATCACACCAGTCTATTAAAGAAACAGTTTTTTTCCCAGTTGGTGGTAGAAGAAGGAGTTGGAGATTTCCAGCATTAGGATTTGGTATGCTGTCCCTGGACTAGAGAAAGAAAGAACCAAATAGTTGGGGATGTGGACAGCTTCCAGAAGCAGAGAGCAGCCCCTGGCTGACTGCCAGCAAAAGCAAAAAGCAAAAAAAGAGAGCCTCAGTCCTACAAATTCAAGGAGCTGAATTATTCCAACTATGGATAAGACCCTGATGCTGGGAAAGATACAAGGTGAGAGGAGAAAGGGACAACAGAGGACAAGATGGTTGGATGGCATCACCAACTCAATGGACATGAGTTTGAACAAGCTCTGGGAGATGAAGGACAGGGGAGTCCATGGGGTCGCAAAGAGTTGGACATGACTGAGTGCCTGAACAACAACAATGAATAAGCTTGGAAGTAGATTTTTTTTTTCTCTCAACCCTTCAGAAGAAACGCAACCCAGTTGACATCTTGATTTCAGACTTTGAGGCTCTAAACAGAGAACCAAGTCAAATGTTACCCAGACTTTTAACCTACAGAATTTTAAACTAATAAAAAGTTGTTTTAAGCCACTAAGTCTATAGTTCTTTATTACATAGCAAAGGAAATGAATAGGAGATCTGTTTGGGTCTGTGGGTCATCCTTGGAGAGGAGGATTAAGAGGTTATAAAGGGTCTATAATAAGAACAGTTTTACTTCTTTAGTTCTCTTCCCCCTGAAGTTAAAATGTTAAGTCCAAAAGACTATAGACCAGAGAGAGAAAGGAGAAAAAGTGGGTTATTTATATTGCCTGTAAACTAGAGAAGAGACGAAGGGGAAAAAAAAAAAAAAACCTGTTGAGGCTTGTGTGTGGTCAGGCTTGACTCAAAAGTATAGGAAGTGAAATAGGCATTTGGGTTGAAAGTTCAAGTCAGTACAACAGAATGTATATTTCAGTATCATGGTCTTCCTTTAGCTCAGTTCCTACACTTTGGGATTCACAGATAAAAGCATCTGATATTGAGACTAGCTGTGAATGCCCCATATTAAATAAGGTACCTCAAATATTAAGAAGTTGATTATTTTTTAATGCCTACTTATTACAAACCCTCCAAGGCATCCTAGAATCAATTACTGATCATTATTAATCACTAAAAGATTACAGTTTGACTGTGTGGATCACAATAAACTGTGGAAAATTCTGAAAGAGATGGCAATACCAGACTACCTGACCTGCCTCTTGAGAAACCTATATGCAGGTCAGGAAGCAACAGTTAGAATTGGACATGGAAAAACAGACTGGTTCCAAATAGGAAAAGGAGTACATCAAAGCTGTATATCGTCACCCTGCTTTTTTAACTTATACGCAGAGTACATCATGAGAAACGCTTGGCTGGAAGAAACACAAGCTGGAATCAAGATTGCCAGGAAAAATATCAATAACCTCAGATATGCAGATGACACCACCCTTATGGCAAAAAGTGAAGAGGAACTAAAGAGCCTCTTGATGAAAGTGAAAGAGGAAAGTGGAAAAGTTGGCTTAAAGCTCAACATTCAGAAAACAAAAATCATGGCATCTGGTCCCATCATTTCATGGCAAATAGATGGGGAAACAGTGGAAACAATGACTGACTTTATTTTTCTGGGCTCCAAAATCACTGCAGATGGTGATTGCAACCATGAAATTAAAAGACGCTTACTCCTTCGAAGGAAAATTATGACCAACCTAGATAGCATATTGAAAAGCAGAGACGTTACTTTGCCAACAAAGGTCCGTCTAGTCAAGGCTTATGGATTTTCCAGTGGTCATGTATGGATGTGAGAGTTGGACTGTGAAGAAAGCTGAGTGCTGAAGAATTGATGCTTTTGAGCTGTGGGTTGGAGAAGACTCTTGAGAGTCCCTTGGACTGCAAGGAGATCCAACCAGTCCATCCTAAAGGAGATCAGTCCTGGGTTTTCATTGGAAGGACTGATGTTGAAGCTGAAACTTCAATACTTTGGCCACCTCATTTGAAGAGCTGACTCATTTGAAAAGACCTTGATGCTGGGAAAGATTGAGGGCAGGAGGAGAAGGGGATGACAGAAGATGAGATGGCTGGATGGCATCACGGACTCGATGGACATGGGTTTGGGTGAACTCTGGGAGTTGGCGATGGACAGGGAAGCCTGGCACGCTGCGGTTCATGGGGTCGCAAAGAGTCGGACATGACTGGGCGACTGAACTGAACTAAAAGCAACTTCATTTTTAAAGTAAGGCTTAAGAGAATATTATTTCTTCAGTTCATGTGGCTTTTAAGACCCTTGCTTCTGTTGACTCTCCTGCCTGCAACTTTTGTTGATGTCTAGGGTGGGAAAGCTGAATTTCATCTGACATATCTTAATGACTGGTGAGCTGGTTGTCCTTTGAAGCCCATCCCTGGTGGTGTTTCTGAAGACTGGATAGAAAAGCATTTGTGATGGTCATGCCATCAGGAGAAGCTCTCTGGCTATTTCCCAAGAGACCTCATAAATTGATAACTCACTGCATTCAGGATTTGGCCCTATGGCTTCCAGTTTAAGGAAACCAATGTTTATGGAGCCCCAAAATTTGAGCCATTACTCAAAAACAAATTCACATTAAATAAACCCAAGGAGACAGACGTGTATCTCTATGCTGTGGCTACTGCTGCTAAGTCCCTTCAGTCATATCTGACTCTGTGACCCCATAGACAGCAGCCCACCAGGCTCTCCCGTCCCGTCCAGGCAAGAACACTGGAGTGGGTTGCCATTTCCTTCTCCAAGTGTATCTCTATAGGCAGAAGTATAGTTGACATGATTTTTTAAAAATCAGTTTTACTGACTAGTTCACTTTCTCTCCATAGCTGTGTCTAAATGTAATATTAATCAGAAAATAACTATATATCAGAATAAAAAGGTTAAATCTACGAGCCAATGATAAATAGCATAAAACTCAAAGTGGTATAGTATTGAAAAGTATAGACTCTGAAACCAGACTGATGGTGTTCAAACCCTGACTTTCCACTAATTAGTTATATAACCTTGACTTTATTACTTAAGCTACATGTCTTAGTTTCCTCATATGTAAAATGTGTATGATAAGAAATACCTATCTTCCAGAGAACAGTCTTAGGTAAGGAGGATAGTGTATTGTATCAATGCCTTTTTCTCTTTTCAGTTTCATCTAGTAAAATATTTTAAGCACTTATAATTATGCCGTTTATATAGTAAGCTCTATTATATTATCCAACTAGACAGGATGTGTCAGCTTACATTCTTCCTGTGCAATGTTTCAAGTGACAATACCAGCATCCCTCTACTCAGTAATACATATATTCTTTATTTAAATGTGGTAATAGTGTGGAGGAGATACCTCTCATCATTCAATAATAAAAGTAATAGCATTAGCTAATGTGCATCGGTTGCCCACCATATCTAAATCTTTACAAATACTTCATAAGTTATACTTCAAACATCCCTCTGAAGTAGATACTACTGTTATCTCCATTTTAAAACAAAGTGACTAAGGCTCAAAGAGGCTGAGTAATTTGCATAAAATCCCACAGCTAACAAAAGGCAGAGCTAGGATTCTATTTAATCTCTGCAACACTCAAAAAGGCTTCATTGGCAGCTCAGCTGGTAAAGAATCCACCTGCAATGCAGGAGACCCTGGATCTATCCCTGGGTCGGGAAGATCCCCTGGAGAAGAAATAAGCTACCCACTTCAGTATTCTTGGGCTTTCCTGGTGGCTCAGATGGTAAAGAATCTGCATGCAATGCGGAGACCTGGATTTGATCCTTGGGTTGGGAAGATCCCCTGGAGGAGGGCATGGCAACTCACTCTGGTATTCTTGCCTGGAGAATCCCCATGGACAGAAGAGCCTGGAGGGCTATAGCCCATGGAGTCACAAAGAGTTGGACACGACGGAGTGATTAAACATAGCACCAGTCAAAATGTGGTCTGTGGAACAGCAGCTTCAATACCCATGGGAAACTGTTAGAAAGGCAAGACTGCATGCCTCAGCCCAGATCTATTGGATCAGGATTGTCATTTGAATAGAATCCCCTTGGGATCTATATACATACTAATGATCCAGAAGCACAGATCTAACTACATCCTGCCTCTCTATGTATTAACTTATTAAACTTTCACAATAATGATGTAAGATTCCAATATGCCTATATTATATATGAGAAAAAATTAGACCCAAGTAAATACCTAATATCTCATGCCTAGTGACTGGTACTGCAGTGATTTCAGACTTAGGTTGAGCCCAGAGTCTGAGCTCTGCCTGAACAACCATTCTGACACAAGTTTTGAGTTGTTGGTTTGTAGTTGAGAATTGATTGCAAATTGGTGCTTGCTCTTTTGTCTGTTTTGCTTTGGGAACATGGGCAGCCCCAGAAGGCAGGTTCTGGGTAACTGCCTCAAGATATTTAGATGATGTTCATAAATACTTCAGTAGAAAAATAACCCAATATAGGAAGGGGTGCCCAACCCTCATGCAATTAACCATCTTGAGTTTCCAGCTTCTACAGCCAATTATGTCTTATGGGGGGAAAATGGCTTCCCTTACATTATGCTTGCTCTCACTTTGAGAGAGAGAGAAGCATACACCATTCACCTGAAAGCAAAAAACTATAGAATTCCATTCTTAGAATAGTCAGGTGGCCCCTTTCCAAACCCATCCACCATACACAATCCTTATGTGTTCCTGAATTCTAAAGAGAAAGTTTAGGTAAGCAGCAAAGAATTGTGCCAGCGTTCTTTACGCATTCATGTTTTACCTAAAGAAGGAAGCATAAAATGTTGGGATATATGAGCTGAGTTCAAGTTAAGCATGTGTATCTTCTTTCAAAAGACACTTATTTCCACAAAGGAAACAATTTACCCACTTTGCACAGTACTTTATGTGTATTATCCAATTTAATCCTTAACCAGGATGCTATGCTGCTGCTGCTGCTTCTGCTAAGTCGCTTCAGTCGTGTCCGACTCTGTGCGACCCCATGGACTGCAGCCCACCAGGCTCCTCTGTCCATGGGATTCTCCAGGCAAGAACACTGGAGTGGGTTGCCATTTCCTCCTCCAATGCATGAAAGTGAAGAATCAAAGTGAAGTCGCTCAGTCGTGTCCGACTCTTCACAACCCCATGGACTGCAGCCTACCAGGCTCCTCCGTCCATGGGATTTTCCAGGCAAGAGTACTGGAGTGGGGTGCCATTGCCTTCTCCAGGATGCTATGAAGGCCCTCTTATCATTGTAAATAACCAATAAGTGGGAAAAACCAGTTTAAACCCTCTTGCTCTTACTCCAGAACCCAAACTCTCAACCTTAACAACAGATTTCAGCTATGACCCCGTTAAATTTTTATCTCTGTTAAGAACATGAATCAGATCACACTGGAAGGTAAATCATAATTGTGGATAAGCTCATGGGTTCTGGAGCTAGGCTTTCTGGGTTTGAATCTTGGTTCCATCTCTAATAGCTTATATCTTAGAAAAATTATCTCAACTTCCTATGTCTCAGTTTCCTTATCTGAAGATTTAGGATAGTAACTTTAGGTCACTTAGATGATCTAAGTGAGACAACACATATAATGCCTTAGAATAATTCTGGGCAAATAGTAAATGTTCATTATATTGTGCTATTCTTATCACTAATATTCTCTAAGCAACTACAGAATTAGAGTCACATTATTCTACTAACCAGTCTTTTGAGTAAATTGAGTGGTAACAATAGTAGAGTGTATCAGCATTGTCAAAAAGTACAGTATAATAATGGTTCCCAAACCAGCAGTAATAATTTTCAAGTGTCTATAAACGTAGCTACCCTAGGATGGCAGCATCAGCCAAACTGTACTGTGGAATCCTGGCACTGCAGCTGCAGAGAACAGTCTGCGAATCAGCGGTTCTGTGCTTCTGGATGCACATTACAGCACTCGGAGTGGCTTTTAAAATACTTTCTCTGGGTTAAGGCCTGGTTCATAAAGTTTGGCAGTTTAATTCTAGTGCACAGTGTTGCGAGTCATCATCAGGATTTCCCAAACATATGAATTACCAGAGTCTTTGTTAAAAGTACAAATTTCTAATCCCTTTTGCTGGAGATTCTGATTCACAAATCGAGAAAGGCAAGAATTTGTATTTTTAAGAAGGACTGAAGTGATTCTTATGTTCTCATTACATTTGGGAAACTGCTAAAATCAACACCTCCTGGCCATCTCAATTTTCCCTTGTCTTATTGGAAATCTATATAATTACATGCACTAGGGTGAAAAGAGACTCTATCTGATGTTTCAACCGTGTACAAGATATAGTCATCATTTTTAACGAAACTTTAAAAATTATAAATGACACAAATTTGAAAAACAAAATGAAACCACCACAACCTCGGTTAGCACTCTGGATAGCAACATTTTCTTCTACGCAAATATTTTACGTATAGTTACGATAATTGTATACATTCTATATTCTGCTTTTTTTTAAACCTAACTCTGCATCACCCTTTTAACTATCAATATCTTCATAACCATCACATTTAATGATTGTCTAATATAGTTTAAATCATTAATTGACTTGAGGACAGGGCCTATGTCTTAGGCAACTATTTATCTCAAGTAACTTGTGTAGCATCTTCATATAATAGGCTCTAATGAAGAGTTTATGGTAATATAGAATTCCGTCTGTGGTTCTCCAGTATCACAAAGTGTTCAAAGTGTAACTGTTCAGCGGTTATTATTAATATTCTCAGTACTTATAGGATTTGAGTCACATTATTCTACCTAACCAGTTTTCAGAGTTAAAATAGTTTAATGTTAAATTTTAATTTAACTTACATTACAAATGTAAAATCACATTTATCAGTGTTTACGATATTTATCCTTTGAGTATTTAGAATTAATATACTTCCTAATTATTTTATATAGGGTAATTTCCCAGAGATAAACTTACTGAACAAAAGTCAGGATGTTCTTATGAGCCAAGTGACTTTCCCAATTGTTATCTTAATTGTCATTATTACCAGAAATGTATTAAGAGATCCATTTTCATAGTACACTTAGCAGTAGTAGGTATTATCTTGTTAAACTATATATTTGGGTATTATCTTTGTAAAAGATTTTAACTGGTAGACCAACAATATTTTAAACATCTACCATCTTAACATTGGGCTTCCTTTCTGGTTCAGCTGGTAAGGAATCCACCTGCAATGCAGGAGACCTGGGTTTGACCCCTGGGTTGGGATGATCCCCTGGAGAAGGGAAAGGCTACCCACTCCAGTATTCTGGCCTGGAGAAATCCATGGGCTGTATTGTCTGTGGGGTCACAAAGAGTCGGACACGACTGAGCGACTTTCACTTTCATCTTAGTATCCGTCAGATTCATGCTTTGTTTAGGAGCTATGTCCTTTAGAAGCAGCATCTAAAACTGGCTGTGAATGACCTCAAAGATTACTTATTATTGCTTTTAACCATTCAGATACAATTGAAAATAAAATAGTCTGGAATTAAAATCCATGGTCTTGTTTGCCCATTCTCTACCATTTCTGTCCCCTTTTCCCCAAATGAAATTTAGCCACTACCTAAGAGTGGCCTTCAGAGAGTATAGTTTGTTAGATAGTGTGCTCATGAGACAGGTGTGAAGCGCAGAAAAGGAGGAACGAGCTTGAAATGACCAAAAGATCTAAAGTCCCATAAACAACACATTCCATAAGTACCATGGATAGAGGCAGACCTAGGATAGTATAGGGGCTTATACGAGGCCCACCCAACTTAAACTTGGCAGAAGCTGGACAAAGGACAAGACTATGGTTCTGTCTATAGTTGTGGAAAGTGTCATAGCAGAAGTGATGTCTGATTTGTGGATGTAAATATAAGCTAAAAAGTAACCATGTGAAGAATTAGATGTGCATATTCTTGCCTTTTCTTGTTCAAAATTAAAAAAAATGACAACATTGTATGTTCAAAAAACTTTATTCGTTCAGTAGGACTAAAGCACAGTGAAAACGGATATAGCCAGAAATGAAGTTACACAAGCAGGCAAGGATGAAATTGTAAAAATCCCTCCACTCCATGCTAAGTTTGCATAGTACCATGAAGGAAATGGGAAGCCATTAAATCATAGAAATGATATAACAAAGTTTTTGGTTTAGAAAAGTCTTTCTGTAACTACATGAGAAAGTAGTTACACGAGAAAGTAGTAACTACGGGAGGAAGTAAAATAAGAGGCAATTTAAGTGAACAATGGCAAGAACCCCAAGAAAGAGTAATATACATCTTTTCAAATTGTTTTTTTTTTCCAGATATGTACTAGGAGTAGAATTATTGGGTCATATGGTAGCTCTGTTTTTATTCTGAGAAACCGCCATATTGTTTTCCACAGTGGTGGCACCAATTTACATTTCCAAAATTGGACTAGGGTTCCCTTTTCTCCACATCCCTTGCCAACATTTGTTTTGTGGTCTTTTTGAAGACAGTCATTCTAATAGGTGTAAGGTAATATTTCATTGTGATTTTGATTTGCATTTCTAGATGATTAGTAGTGTTGAGCATCTTTCCATGTGCCTATTGTCCATCTGCATGTTCTCCTTGAAGAAATATCTATTCAGTTTTTCCGCCCATTTTTAATTGAGTTGCTTTTCTTATGTTGAGTTGTATGACCTGCTTATGTATTTTGAATATTAACCCCCTGTTGTCATTCAGTTGCTAAGTTGTGTTTGTCTGGCTCTTTGTGACCCCATGGACTGCAACACACCAGGCTTCCCTGTCCTTCACTGTCTTCCAGAATTTGTTCAAATTCATGTTCATTGAGTCAGTGATGCTATACAACCACCTCATCCTCTGACACCCTCTTCTCCTGTTGCCTTCAGTCTTTCCCAGCTTCAAGGTCTTTTCCAATGAGTCGGCTCTTCACATCAGGTGGCCAAAGTACTAGAACTTCAACATCAATCCCTCCAGTGAATATTCAAGGTTGATTTCCTTTAGGATTGACTGGTTTGATCTCTTTACAGTCCAAGGGACTTTCAAGAATCTTCTCCAGCACCATAATTCAAAAGCATCAATTCTTTGATGCTCAGCCTTCTTTAAGGTTCAATTCTCACAACCTACATGACTACTTTAAAAACCATAGCTTTGACTATACAGACCTTTGTTGGCAAAGTGCTATCTTTTCTTTTTAATATGCTGTTTAGGTCTGTAATAGCTTTCCTTCCAATCAACAAGTGTGTGGGTTTTTTTTGTTTTTTGTTTTTTTAATTTCATGGGTACACTCACTGCAGAAACCATCCACAGTGATCTTGGAGCCGAAGAAAATAAAATCTGTCACTGCTTCTACTTTTTCCCTTCTATTTGCCATTAAGTGATAGGACCAGATGCCATGATCTCAGTTTTTTGAATATTGAATTTAAGCCAGCTTAAAAGTCATATTATTTATAAATATTTTCTCTCATTTAGAGGATGCCTTTCCTTTCTGTTGATAGTTTCTTCTTCTGTGTGAAAGATTTGAAGTTTAATTAGGTTTCAATTGTTTATTTTTTGCCTTTGCCTTAGAAAATGTCCAAAGGATAAAATATTACTATGATTTATGTTAGATGTTCTATTTTCTTCTAGGAGTTTTATGGTTTCCAGTCTTATATTTATATCTTTAATCCATTTTGAGTTTTTTTAACATGTGAGAGAAAATGTTCTAATTTCAATTTTTTATATATAACTGTCCAATTTTTCTAGCATCACTTATTGAAGAGATTGTCTTTTCGCCATTGTATGTTCTCGCCTCCTTTGTCATAGATAAATTGGCCATGAGTATGTGTGTTTATTTATGGCTTTCTATTATGTTCCATTGATCTATATGTCTGTCTTTGTGATCATAGCATATTGTTTTGATTACTGTTGCTGTGTAGTATAATCTAAAGTCAGGGAGTATCATTCCTTCAACTCTGTCTTTCTCAAGAGTGTTTTGGCTGTTCAGGGTCTTACGCATTTCCATACAAATTTTAAGATTATTTGCTATAGTTTGGTGAAAAGGCACATGCACCACAGTGTTCCTAGCAGCATTATTAACAATTGCCAAGCTATGGAAGCAACCCAAATGTCTATCAACAGATGAATGGATAAAGATGTGGTATATACACACAATGTAATACTAGTCAGTCATAAATAAGAATGAAATTTTGCCATTTGCAAAAACATGGGTGGAATTGGAGAGTATTATGCTAAATAAAATAAGTCAGACAAAGACAGATACTGTATGATATCGTTTATATGTAAAATCTAAAAAAAAAAAAAACTACAACAAACTAGTGAATATAACAGAAAAGAAACAGACTCTTAGACATAGAGAGCAAGCCAGTGTTATTAACAGGGATAGGAGATTAAGAGGTACAAACTACTTTGTATAAAACAGGCTACAAAGATGTATTGTATAACACAAGGAATATAGCCAACATTTTATAATAACTATAAATGGAATATAATCTTTAAAAATTGTAACTGCTATGCTGAACACTCGTAACGTATAGTATTGTATGTCAATTAAACTTCAATTTGAAAAAAAAACAAAGAGTAACAGAGTACATGGCAAGAAAGGAACACACTTTTATGGTATTTAACAGCTTATAGGGCTGTCGTGTGTTGAGCTGATTTTCTCCAAATCCCAAACTAGATTAGGTCTCCAGGTATATTCTTTCCTATTATCCTACACTATTTCTTAACAGTAGGAATTTTCCTAATGTCTATATAAGTCCTAATACATTTTCCTAAAATGTGTGTGATTAAATTATTTTATCATTTGCCTCCACAAACACTGTACAAAAATAAGAACTTTATCTTTTTTGCTTCCTGCTACATCTTTGGTACCTGCAGTGGTCCTGTAACATAGGTTTTCAATAAATGCCTTAATGTAGATAGTAGAAAGGAAAATCCTAGATAACTCTCACTGTTTTGGCTTGGGATGCTATATGTCTTAAAGTCGCATTTGCCAAGACAGGGAACAACCAGAGAAGAAAAAAGTTTGTGGGGGACATAAAGTAGGGTCAGTTCAATTTTGGAAATTTTGAATTTGAGATGTCTGAAAAATACCTACCACAAACTGTCTAGGCAAAATTTTGCTTTCTAGCCAGCTTTGGTGTAGAACCACCACCCCTCAAAAATCACAATGGTTCACAAAAATTATGTTTAGTTATTGGTCATATCACAGGATGGGCTGAGGCTCTTTCCAGAATGCAGTCAGAAGGAGCAGCCCCTTCTGAGACATACTGTTTTGTGGCAGACACTGGAAGCAAGGGAAGCCAAGCCAAACCACACTAGCAAATTTGAAGTGTCCACTTAGGCATTGTATATATCACATCAACTCACATTTCTTCGGCCAAAACAAGTCATGTAACTAAGCCTAAAGTCAGCAGGACAGGAGTGTATGACCTTGTTATGAGGGGAATAGTAGTACTACAATTTACCATACTTTGCTTAAAAACAGTATAACTGTGAGAATTAGCAACATATATGCAGTAGATAAAGCTATAGAGGGTGCAATATCACACAGGTAGAATGGGGAGAGGGAGGAAGAGAACTGGGATAAACATGAGGAATACAGAGAAAGAGAAAAGCCAGGAAGGCAACTAGATACAGGGATAAAAGATGAAGAAGGAAACCCAGGAAGTACACAAGACTCTAAAGTCAAGGTAAGTCTTATCTGTTCAAAAACTGATCACATTTTAGTCTGCTATGATGCTTAAAAAAAAAAAAAAAAAAAAAACTTCATAGCAAGAACAAGAGGCCCAAAGAGAACTACTGATGTCTAGAGATGTAAGATTAGGTGCTAGCATCTGAAAGCATCCTAAAGTCTTCCCTCATGGCTCATCCATTTTCCCAACATGCCTCACTTTTGTCTACCTTCCTTCTGAAATTCTCAACTGTCAGAAGTCAATATGTGCCCCAATCTCTTCCTTCTCCCACTATCTGTCCCATTCTGCAAACTTTCTTGTTACTATTCATCCTTCCTAACTTATTGGCCTGGCTAGCTGAGGATCTCATAGTTACCGTTGTTAAGTTGCTCAGTCATGTCCTACTCTTTGCAACCCCATGGACTACAGCACGCCAGGCTTCCCTGTCCTTCACCATCTCCTGGAACTGGTTCAAACTCATGTCCATTGAATTGGTGATGCCATCCAACTATTTCATCCTCTGTTGTCCCCTTCTTCTCCTGCCTTCAATCTTTCCCAGCATCAGGGTCTTTTCTAATGAGTTGGCTCTTAGCATCAGGTGGCCAAAGCAAACTTCTTTTCTGTTAGAGGCCAGAAAGTAAGTGTGTTAGGTTTGGGAGGCCATGCAGCTTGCTTTACAACTACTTGTTTCTGTCTTTAAAGCACCAAAGCAGTCACAAATGATAAGTAAAGTAAATAAAGGAGTCATCTGGCCAGGTACCTAGAATTGCCATCTCATCTTCTGAAGAAATGATTCATTTCTGACCATCTCTTGCTGCTCTACATTATTCTGACTTGACACACTATTTTTACACAATATAAGGATTGGAAATTATAGGCATAAATTCTACTAAATATCACCACTCATTTTTATGGAGCTGTCATAGGGTCTGAAGAAATGGTATTTTAAATATTTATCCACAATGCATGGAGGAAAATTCATTTCAGTGTCCACTTTGAAACAGATGGCACTAAAAAGTCTTCATCCATATCATAAATAAGGCTTCTTGAGAAACAGCACATCACCTCAATCGACCTCTTTATTCCAAAGCAAATCATCTTAAAATAGCATCAAAGTGATTGTGTTCCTTAGCCCTAAATCAGGTCAGTTTCACTATTTTTATTATTTTGATTGAAATAAGATTAAACCATAGCTATTCTTTTTCCCGGACACTAGAAACTTAAATATTTAGGTGCTTTTTTAAGAGAAGAAATACATTTATCCTTTTAAGTTTCAATTTAACAACAGAAATATAAACACTTCTAAAGGACACAGCACGTTACCCAGAATTTGATTGCTTTGAAAAAAATCTACAACCATGCCATTGAGCACTTCTAGAAAAAAACAAAAATCCATTTCAACAATTCCTTTGAAAAGCAAATCTCATTGAAGCACAATGTCAATTACCTAATTTCAAATGCTCAGAAAAATTTAACAAAAATCTTCTTGTTAATTGCTAAGTGCTCATCACTCAGCACAAATCAAAACAGGAGTAAATTGTCTCCAAATCATAAACAGAATGTTTGGCTGTATATTTTCTCCTGCTTGTTTATTCCTTATTCGATTTCTCATGAGAAAAAAAAAGTTTTTCCTATGTACTTATCCTACATATTTCTCTTGTTTCAAAAAAACCCACAAAAACCAGAAAATAATTTTATTAAGGAAATTATTTATATTCTGTCTAGAGTTTACATTGATTATGAATAAAAGGACAGTTTTTTTTAAAAAAGACTGATATATAGACACTTGTTCCACAGAAGTAACCCTAACAATTATACACATATATTATCACATGTAATCTTTTAGATCCCCTAGAAAAAGAAATTGCAACCCATTTCAGTATTCTTGCCTAGAAAATCCAATGAACAGAGAAACCTGGTGAGTTACAGTCCATGGGGTCACAGTGAAATGTGACTTAGTGACTAAACAACAACAAAAAGAGGGATTAAATAAAAAATAAGAGAAACTGAGTAACTTATCAAAAGCAATCAGCTAGAAAATGGCAAAGCCATGATCTGCCTTCAGAGTGTGGTCGCCTGAGCATTTCAACTACTTCACACAATGACCTGGCAAACATCCTCTTATCTGGACTGTGGAGCTGACTCTCTCCTAAGTCAATACATCCTTATCTCTACCCACTCTGCATGAAGCCTATAAAACATTACACTGAAAGTTCTGTATCTCCTAACAAGTAAGCCTGGTCAGGAAATGGGAGTTTTGGAGTTCTTCACATCCTCCCCCCCATTCCACCACAAAGCCTTGGGGAAACAATGGGTTCTAAGTGAGAACTGCTGCAGCTTCTGGTGAATTTTTACCTCTATGATCAAGTCATTTAAGTGTTAAAAAGGAAACTTGTCTAGCAGCAACCATAAGTGATTTGTTCCATGACCTCCTGCAGATAACAGCAACAACAAAAATTCAGAGGCTCGAGTGCTTTACACTAAATGGCTAGTCCAGTTGATCCTTCGTATGCACAGATGTGGAACCCATGGAGATGGAGGGCAGACTGTGTAAGCACCACCTTTCCATCACTTTGCAAAGCCTTTCCTCAGTAAAGTTTTCTTGGAAACATGCAGGTATCCCATTCTCTAGAACATTAAAATAGAGTTCCCCCATACTTATTATGTTTCCTCCATGAGAACAGAGGCCTTGTCTTTTGCTCTTTGTTGTAACCTTAGTTCTTAGCTCTGTGATTTTCACGTGAGAGGCACTTGATAAATATCTGCAGAACAAATGAACTCAATATGTTTGTGAGCATTCGCCTCTAGTGAATTTTGTGTAGTGTGGTCTCCATTCTTCATTTATTTTTGGTTCCCTTTTTCATTTGGTCACGTATGTCTGTAAGAGCGTTAGCCTCAGAATGGTTTCACAGGAGGGGAGCATTAGGTATAGTGATCTAGTAGAGCGTTTAGGAACCTAAGACCATGGTTGCAACATAAGTATGTTTTAAAAATTTGTCTTTATTTGGTGTGGCTGGAAACTGATTGGACATGACTGAAGTGGCAGGTGGGAGCTAAACTTCTCCAAGCCCTTTCTCAGTGGCACCAATTGCCCTTGTAGGTGAGGTGTTTTGTTTTTTTTTTTTTCCTTCCCCCCTCCTGCCTAAACACCTATAGATTATATATATGTTCTTGAGGTTCAAAACTTACTAGAGCACACTGAAGTATGGCTATTTATTTTCTTTATTCCATCATAGGAAACTTATTCTATTTCCATCTCAAAAAGTCTTATTACATACAATTGTTTTTTCTCTTTCTTTTGTTCTGGCTCGCTTTAGAATCACAAGTCATAAGAAAATTGAGTCTTCATTCTCTGTTGTCCGTGTCTGTGATCGTCTCACTGTTTTCATCTAAATGAACTTTCCCTCTGGCATAGTATGGATATTTTTTTCTTTCACATTAATAATTTAGTTTTCTTCAGATGAACATCCATTCTTCACTGCCCTTAAAGTGAGTTTTAATTTATTTGTAAAAATGTTTACATGTAACAGCCATTTAATTTTGCAGTTTACCCTGATGATGTCTGTCCCTATTGGCCCACACTATTTAATGTTTCCCATTTTTAAAAAATATTGTGTCTTCTTATGTGCAGTTACAATTGCCAGATTTCCCAGTGGCTATGAATGATACTTTTCAGAAGAATGTTCATTGTTTGTTTTTTCAAAATTCTGTTCCCTTTTCTATTATGAAGTAATTTTAAATGATGCTCCCTTTAAAAAAATGTGTTTTCAACATGTTTAGACCACTTTTGTCTCTGCTATCAGCCTGCTACTGCTGCTGCTAAGTCGTTTCAGTCGTGTCCGACTCTGTGCGACCCCATAGACGGCCTATTGTAGCTATATTATTTCCTTTTCTGGTCCTTAGGCAGGTTAATATGTTCAAGTCCTGATTTAATTTTCTGTTTCTAGGAGGTTTCACTTATGTTACCTCTGCTATATGTGGGCAGCATCTCTCTTCTAGCCCACTGGGTAGTTCTTTGATAATTCCCATGATCTGTTTCCAGGGTCCTACTTGTATTTATGCACAGCAATTACAATTGGAACAAACTCAGTATGCACTATATCATCTGATTACGTCCATTAAAAATATTCAACAATCCTATAGGATAGGATAGGATAGGATAGAATAGGATAGAATAGGATAGAATAATCCTATTCTATATTCTAGTACATTATCTTGAAAAAATGTACAACATCATCATTAGTCTTTTTCTACCACTTGCTTGCTGCCTTTTTCCCCTGATATTAAAATCTTGGCCTGCATTTTTTAAAATGGGAGAGATAGGACCTCTCTGGTGGTATAGTAGATAAGAATCCACCTGCCAGTGCCGAGGACATGGGTTTGATCCTTGGTCTGGAGGATTCCACATGCTGCAGAACGACTAAAGTCTCAGCACCACAACTACTGAGCCTGAGCTCTAGAGCCCACGAGCTGCAGCTACTGAAGCCCAAGCGCCCTAGAGCCAGTGCTCCGCAAAAAGAGAAGCCACCACGGTGAGAAGCCTGCGTACCACAAATGAGGGAGAAAGAGGCATGAAGGATACTCCCAGGTGTCTGCTCTGCAAACATCAAAAGAAGAAATTCACAAGAAAATGCAGCCTCAGGACAGGCAGAAGTGCATAAGCACAGTCTTTAGAAACAGACATATTAAGTTTATTTTGTTTTTGAAGATTGCAGTTGAAGATGTGTAATCACAAATAAAATTTGGAAGCCCAAGAGAGGAATATGAATTGAAACAAGATGAGCAAGCCAAGGAAAAACTCTCAAGGGATAAGTAGATCTCAGCCTATTTATTACTTCATATTTCATAACTGTTCCTCATATCCTCTTGAACCTATTTAGGCTGTGAGATTGAGCAGTTTTCCCCTGAGACAACTGTTCCAAGGTATCGATGTATACGCTCTGGCACACCATCCCAATCAACCAGGCTTTGAGATGTAAAGGCAAGATTGCCAGCTCGAGATTGGCAGAGGCAGGGATGGAATCATTTGTGTGACAATATAGGTTAAGACTTGAAATCCTGGCTACATGAAATGGGAAAAAGAGTAAATGATAATAAACAAATGATTAGGAGACAAAGCACAATGGGATATCAAAAAAGAAATGCATAAATTTTAATATCGCTTGTTACCTGTAATCTTAGCAGAGGTATAGAAAAAGAAAACAATGTTTATACAAACCCAGGACTGTGGTTTTCCAGTATGAAAGTAGACCAATAAGATGACATATTAAAAACTCTGGTGATACTAACTGAAATGATGCCAGTGGCCCGCAACAGGTAATGAGGTTAAATCAGAACAGGTGAGAAAAATGTTAAGCACTTCATGTTTCAATGTGACTGAAAATTAGATGTAAGGGAGGAGAGCAAGATGGTGGAATAAGACGATCCTGAGTTTACCACCCTGTGAACATATCAAACATAAGTACATGTAGAGAAATTCTCACTGCAAACAAACTGGAAACTGGCAGAAAGACTCAAATAACCAAGGCTGTAAAGAAAGATTAACATGGGGTCAG
>NW_011494790.1:2561126-2562421 GCF_000754665.1 Bison bison bison
AGTGAAGCAATCAGATCAGAATTCATCCCTAGGAGAGAACACAGAAAAGTAGGGGGATCACATGGTCTCAGAGAGCCTCCCTGGAGACTGAGCAGTTGGAACCATGTAACGGGAAACCCAGTACTGGGGTTTGACATGAGAAAGACGAGTCCTCTTAGCTGGCTTGAAAACCAGTGGGACTCATAGGTGGACTGTAAGAAACCTGGAATCCTCTCCTGAAGAGAATGCACATGCTTGATTACTCCCTGGAACAAGTAGGGGGAAGCAGAATGAAGATTTCTGAGCTCAGGCCAGATTCCTGTGACCACCACCTCACTGTGACCACCTAGATGTGCTGGGCTCCTGCTCCATACTCTGTAGCTCCAGATCCCTATTGAGATCCTTATTAAGGCAAAGGTTCCTGTTGTTGAAGAGAGTGTAGTTGTGGGAAACAGAGCTTGCTCACACCTGGCAATGAATCATGAAAGAGTGAGGATGGCCATTGCAAGCACTGGCAGAGGTGGTGGGTAAGAAACTGTCTCAGGCTCTGGCTGGCATGCCAGCCTGTCAGTGTGCACCCTGGCCCACAATAGGAGACAGTGCCAGCCCCTTCTGCTCCAGTGCTGCTCCCTTTTGGGGTGAAGGTGCTATAGAAAGGAGAGTGGAGACCATGATCTTAAAGGGGAAAGAACCAGCCAAGACTAGACCTTTAGGGCTGCTGCTCCAGCACTTTGGGACTTGCCCTTCCCCCTGCCCCTGCCTATGATAGGGCAGTAACAACCACGGAGCACAGGAGACGCTCATGCTCATACCTCACTCTGGCTTTAGCCCATCCATCCCCAGCCGTACCTCCTACCAGGGTGACAGCTGCTAGCAAACCCTGAGGGAAAACATGACCTTAGCTTACTTCAGATGAGTTCTCCAATTAAAGTCACTGGGTATACACAGACTGCATACGGATGTTCCCCTACAAGAAAACCCATACAAAACTGAGACAGGTAACTATCACCAAATTTAATAGAAAATGTTAGACAAAATGTGAAGATAGGAATTTGCTTCAAATGAAAGAAGAAAAAAACCCTGAGAAAACACAGATACATGTTTACCAAATAGAGTTCAAAGCATTAATAATAAGAATGCCATGGAAAAAGCAAAAGAGCTCCAGAAAAACATCTATTTCTGCTTTATTGACTATGTCAAAGCCTTTGACTGTGTGGACCACAATAAACTGTGGAAAATTCTGAAAGAGATGGGAATACCAGACCACCTGATCTGCCTCTTGAGAAATTTGTATGCAGATCAGGAAGCAACAGTTA
>NW_011494790.1:2562806-2576331 GCF_000754665.1 Bison bison bison
AAGACGCTTACTCCTTGGAAGGAAAGTTATGACCAACCTAGATAGCATATTCAAAAGCAGAGACATTACTTTGCCAACAAAGGTTCATCTAGTCAAGGCTATAGTTTTTCCTGTGGTCATGTATGGATGTGAGAATTGGACTGTGAAGAAGGCTGAGCACCGAAGAATTGACGCTTTTGAACTGTGGTGTTGGAGAAGACTCTTGAGAGTCCCTTGGACTGCAAGGAGATCCAACCAGTCCATTCTGAAGGAGATCAGCCCTAGGATTTCTTTGGAAGGAATGATGCTAAAGCTGAAACTCCAGTACTTTGGCCACCTCATGCGAAGAGTTGACTCATTGGAAAAGACTCTGATGCTGGGGGGGATTGGGGGCAGGAGAAGAAGGGGACGACAGAGGATGAGATGGCTGGATGGCATCACTGACTCGATGGACGTGAGTCTGTGTGAACTCCAGGCGTTGGTGATGGACAGGGAGGCCTGGCGTGCTGCAATTCATGGGGTCACAAAGAGTCGGACACGACTGAACGACTGAACTGAACTGAAACAAACTTGGGGAACAAAAGGATGAACAGTGAGAATTTTAACAAAGAATTAGAAAATATGTTAAAGAACCAGTCAGAGCTGAAGAATACAGTAGTTAAAATGAAAAAATACACTAGAAGACATTAACAGTAGACTAGGTGATATAGAAGAACACAAGGAAAATCTGGAAGATAGAATAGTGGAAATGACCCAAGAAGAATTATGATATATCATAATTAAAACTGAAAACTGCAAATGTTAAAGAGAAAATTCTGAAGGCAGCAAGAGAAAAATAAAGAGTCACATACAAATGATCTTTCATAAGATTATCAGCTGAATTATCTGCAGAAACTAGACTAGAACTAGAACAAGACTAGAACAAGAAGAAATTATAGGAAAAATCCCATTAGTAAAGGCAAGTATATAGGGAAGGTTGTGGATTACATTAACAATACAAAGGATAAAAATCAGAGATCATCTCAATAGATACAGAAAAAGCATTTGACAAAATTCAATATCAATTTATGATAAAAACTCTCAACAAACTGGTATAGAGGAAACATATCTCAACATAATAAAGATTATTTATGATAATCCACAGCTAGAATCAAACCCAATGGTGAAAAGCTGAAATCTTTTCTTCTAAAGTCAAGAACAGAACAAGAATGCCCACTCTTACCATTTCTATTCAACACAGTATTAAAAGTCTTAGCTACAGCAATCAGACCTAAAAAGAGAAGGAAAAGAAAGCAAATGCATCTAAATTGGAAAAGTAAAACTGTCACTATTTGCAGATGACTTGGTACTATATATAAGAAACCTTAAAGACTCCACACAAAGACTATTAGAGATAATAAATGAATGCAGTAAAGCTGTGCAACAATAAACATTTATTCATAATTAACACTAATAATTAACTGTCAGAGAAAGCAGAAATCAGTAACAGTTTTAATCAAAAAGAATAAAATACCTAGGAATAAACTTAACCAGAAAGGGGAAAGATTTATACTTTGAAAACTACAAAACATTGGTGAAAGAAAGTGAAGATTAAAAAAAAAAAAAAGAAGGACATCTAATACTCTTGGATTGGAAGAACAGATACTATTAAAATGGCCATACTAAGAAAAACAATCTACATACTTAATGCAATCCTTCTCAAAATACTCATGACATTCTTCACACAGCTAAAACTAATAGTTTTCAAATAAGTATGCAGCCACAAGAGATCCCAAATAACCAAAGCAATCTTAACATAAATAAAAAATCTGGAAGTATCAAGCTCCTAGACTTCAGAATACACTACAAAGCAATAGTCATCAAAACAGTATGGTACTGGCCCACAACAGATACATAGATCAAAGGAACAGAGAGCCCAGAAATAAATTCATGTACTTTTTGGTCAATTAATCTAAGACAAATGAGACAAGAATATACAATATGGAAGACACACAATAAGTGGTATTGGGAAAACTGTACAGCTATATGTAAAATAATTTAATTAGAACATTTCCTCACACCACATAGAAACATAAACTCATAATGGATTAAAGACCTAAATGTTAGGTCAGAAACCATGAAAATTCCTAAAAGAAAAAATACCTAGAACATTCTTTGACATAAATTATAGCAATTTTCTTGGTATATGTCTTCTTAGGCAGAGGAAACAAAAGCAAACAAATGAACCTAGTTAAAAGTTGAGCACAGTAAAGAAATCATAACCAAAAAGACCACCTAGTGAATGGGAGAAAATATTTGCAAAGGATATACCCAGTAAGTGATTAATATCCAAAATATATAAATACCTCACAGAAATCATTGTGGGAAAAAAATGGATTTAAAAAAATAGGCAGAAGATCTAAACAGACATTTTTCCAAAATAGACATGCAGTTAGCCAACAGGCACATGAAAAGATACTCAACATCATTAATCATCAGGGAAAGGTAAATCAAAAGTGCAGTAAGATATCACCTCACACCTGTCAGAAAGTCTTCAAAAAGGCCACAGATGACCAGTGTGGATGAGGGTGTACAGAAGAGGTGATACTTGTACACTGTTGGTGAGAACATAAACTGGTGAAGCCACTGTGGAAAACAGTATAGAGTTTCTTCAGAAAACTAAAAATATAATTACAGTATGACCAAGCAGTCCCACTCCTGGGTATATATCCAAAGAAAATAGAAACATTAATTCAAAAAGATACATGTTCCTGAGAAAAAGATTGTACTAATATACTGCTATTTGCTTTTGGATAGCAATTCTTAACAAAATGCTGATATTCATTCTCATATTTTTCCCACAATATTAACCTAGTCAAAAACCTTAAAAGATTTCATTGGCAGGAGTCTGATGTTTTATTACACTCCTCAGTAAATGTCCATATTTAAAACATATTACCCACCTCCTAGAGTAATGAAAATAAAAACAAAAATAAATAAATGGGACCTAATTAAACTTAAAAGCTTTTGCACAGCAAAGGAAACAGTAAATGAAAAGACAGAACTCTGAATGGGAGAAAATATTTGCAAATGAAGCAACTAACAAAGGATTAATATCCAAATTATACAAGCAGCTCATGCAGTTCAATACTAAAAAAAACAAAATCCAACCCCAAAATGGGCAGAATACCTAAACAGACATTTCTCCAAAGAAGACATACAGATGGTCAACAAACACATGAAAAAATACACAAAGTCACTAATTATTAGGGAAATGCAAATCAAAATTACAATGAGATATCACTTCACACTGCTCAGAATGGCCATCATCAAAAAATTTACAAACAAATGCTGGAGAGGGTGTACTGTAAAGGGAACCTCCCTATACTGTTGGGGGGAGTGTAAATTGATACAGTCGCTATGAAAAACAGTGTGTAGATTCCTTAAACAACTAAAAATAGAACAATCATATGACCCAGAAATCCCACTCCTGAGTATATACCCAGAGAAAACCAAAATTCAAAAAGATATATGCACCCTAATATTCATGGCAGCACTATTTACAATAGCCAGGACATGGAAGCAATGGATGGAGCTAGATGACCATCAACAAAAGAATGGATGATGATGTGGTACATATATACAATGGAATATTACTCAATTAAATTGAGTCATTTGTAGAGATGTGGATGGACCTAGGATTGTAGTGAAGTAAGTCAGAAAGAGAAAAACAAATATTGTGTATAACACATATATGTGGAATCTAGAAAAATAGTACAGATGATCTTATTTGCAAAGCAGATATAGAGACCCAAAGATAGAGAATATATGGATACCAAGAGGAAAAGAGGGATGAGGAAGGAGGAGTTGAGATTGGGATTGGCATATATGCAATATTGATACTATGTATAAAATAGGTAACTAATGAAACTAGTAGCACAAGGAACTCTACTTAATGCACTGTGAAGACTTGAATGGGAAGAAAGTGCAAAAGGGAGGCAATATTTGTATATGTGTGACTGATCCATTATGCTATACAGTAGAAGCCAACACAACATTGTAAAGCAATTATACTCCAAAGAAAATTAATTTTAAAAATAAAAGTAATGGAGTGGAATCAAGAGTGACAATGGAGTGTCTGACATAAATGAATACTTGATAAAGGGCCTATGAAATAAATTTATGGGTCCCGCTTCAAAGTACCTTAAGTATGAAATAATAAAACTCCAATGGGAAGTGTACCAGGAAAAGAAATAGTGTAGTAGAACCAGCTCATGTCAGCTTGTTGTTGTTGTTCAGTCACTCAGTCTTGTCTGAGTCTTTGCAACCCCATGGACTACAGCATGCCAGGCTTCCCTGTCCTTCACCATCTCCCGGAGCTTGCTTAAACTCATGACCATTGAGTTGGTGATGCCATCCAACCATCTCGTCCTCTGCTGCCCTCTTCTCCTTTTGCCTTCAATTTTTCCCAGCACCATGGTATTTCCCAAAGAGTTGGCTCTTCTCATCAGGTGGCCAAAGGATTGGAGTTTCAGCATCAGTCCTTCTAATGAATATTCAAGGTTGATTTCCTTTATGATTGACTGGTTTGATCTTGCAGTCCAAAGGACTTTCAAGAGTTTTCTCCAGCACCACAGTTCAAAAGCATCAGTTCTTCAGCACACACCCTTCTTTATGGTCCAACTCTCACCTCCATACATGACTATTGGAAAAATCATAACTTTGACTATATGGATCTTTGTTGGCAAAGTGATGTCTTTGCATGCATATATGCTGTCTAGGTTTATCATAGCTTTTCTTCCAAGGAACAAGCATCTTTTAATTTCATGCTTGCAGTCTCCGTTTGAGTGATTTTGGAACCCAAGAAAATCTGTCATTGCTTCTACATTTCACCCATCTATTTGCCATGAAGTGATGGGACCAGATGCCATGATCTTAGTTTTTTTTAATGTTTCCTAATTACATATTTTTGTAAATTCTGAGAGTTGTTTGTTAAACATGTGCTTATGCTTAGTCGTTCAGTCATGTCTGACTCTGAGACCCCATGGACTGTAGCTGCCAGGCTCCTCTGTCCATGGGGATTCTCCAGGCAAGAATACTGGAGTAGGTTGCCCTGACTTCCTTCAAGGTATCTTCCCGACCCAGGGATCAAACCCAGGTCTCCCACATATCAGGTAGAATTTTTGCCATCTAAGCCACCAGGGAAGCCCTTGTTAAACATAATGATCATCAAATATTAGACTATATGACCTTACAATTAAGGTAGTAATATTAAAACCAAAGGTAGTAACCTCTCATTTTCTAACATATTACATTTTAACTTAACCATACTCTTGAGGTTATTTCCACCAATTATGTCTATATAATTGAAACATAACATAATGAGGGATACTGCACATCCCTCTCCTAATACGCATTCAGTAACATCATCCTGGTAGCTTGAAATTTGCTGTGATGGAGTTCTTACATCATGGGTGTGTGCTACGTGTGTGCTAGGTCACTTCAGTAGTGTCTGACTTTGCAATCCCATGGACTGTAGCCTATCAGGTTCCTCTGTCCACAGAACTCTCCAGGCAAGAACTGAAGTGGGTTGCTATGCCCTCCTCCAGGGAATCTTCCCAACCCAGGGATTGGACTCATATCTCTGTCATTCCCTGCATTGGCAGGCCAGTTCTTTACCACTAGCGCCACCTGGGAAGCCCTCTTACACTACTGTTGTTCAGTGGCTAAGTTGTAACTGACTCTTTGCGACCCCATGGACAGCAGCATGCCAGGCTTCTCTGTCCATCATATTCTCCCAGAGTCTGTTCAAACTCAAGTCCATTGAGTCAGTGATGTCATACAACCATCTCATCCTCTGTCACCCCTCTCCTCCTGCCCTCAATTTTTCCCAGCATCAGGGTCTTTTCCAATGAATCAGCTCTTAGCATCAGGTGACCAAATATTGGAGGTTCTGCATCCATCCTTTCAATGAATATTCAGGGTTGATTTCCTTTAGGATTGACAGGTTTGATCTCCTTGCTGTCCCAGGGACTCTCAAGAGTCTTTCCCAGCGCCACAGTTCAAAAGCTTTAATTCTTGTGTGCTCAGCCTTCTTTATGGTTCAACTCTCACATCTATACATGACTACTGGAAAAAACCATAGCTCTTACTATAGGGACCTTTGTCAGCAAAGTGATGCCTCTGCTTTTTAAAACACTACCTAGGTTATGTCTTACACCATCGAAACTGGTAAATGCTAACAGATAAAGCCTTGATTTACTGTTATAGCAACTGTCTAGACAAACTCTTGCCCACTTATTGCCTATTTTTGTTAATAAATTCTTACTGGAATACTGCCAGTACTCAGTGACATGTGGCTCCACTATAACAAGAGTTGAGTAATTACCACAAAAACTGTAATCCTAAATCTGAAATATTTAATACCTGGATTTCTAAGACAAAGTTAACCAAATCGCGGTTTAGATTTAAGGAAACTGTAGAGAAAATAATTCAGGTTAAACTTAAAAGTGTGTCATGTCCATTGACACTTTATTGTGAGTTGCATAAGGTAAAATTTAAGAAAATATTCTCATGGTATTTTAAACCACTATCTGATTCAGCAAAGAAGTCACTCACGTCATTGAAAAATGAGCATGATTCTAACATATGCCTTCATTGTTTCACTTTTACCCTACCTATCCATCCAAATGAAAATATCAACCAACATTCATGTCAAATTTACATCTATTTGCAACCATTAGTTGGTTATCAAACTAATGGAGTTCAGCAAAAAATCTTGAAAATATTGTGTCAATGCATTGGGTATATAGAATTTTTAATAAATAACATCACACATTATTTGCAAACAGTATGTTTCACATTATATTACTGAAAATATTAATAACTCATATGTGTGTGTATATATATATATATACACACATGCATTTGTTTTCAGACAGCACACTGTTAAATATTTATCAGCACACCATTGAGTAATATGAAGATATTAAAGATGCAGGAAGGCAATCTATAATAGAACAGGGTTCCTAGAGGGCACCATGATTTTATTGCTGTGGAAGGTCAGCAGCATAGCCATGAAGCTTGGTAAGAATCACTGAACAGCATGGGAATTAAATAACAAAAAATATAGATGCTCAAAACAGAACTTTGTTTTCTGGAAGAGGCTGATCACTGCATTGGGAGGCACAGTTGGCTTTGACTAGTCCTGACTGTCTAAGGGGAATGTGGGCATAGATTGTTTTGGTGTCAGAAAAAGCTAAGGTCCTTTGAGAGCCCTATAATGCCTATAGTCGGCCTGCAGTAGCGGGCAACCTGAACTCAGGAGTTCCAAGCGGAACTTTAATGAATGCTTGAAATAATCATCACATAATTGAAAACCTAAGCCCCTCAGTGTGTGCTGGAAGCAAGGGAAGCCTGGGTACCTGCTGTATAGAAAATAATTCAGCCCATTATTCAGCACCGTGTAGGAGTTCTAGCTACTATAACCATTGCTCCCAGGCTGTTTCACATGGTTTCAAATTTCTATATTCCAAGTCTTTATCTACAAAGGATTACTATTATTCTACTCCTATCTCCTAAGGCAGTCGTGTATCTAAATGAGAAACACAGTGACTGTAAGACACTTGGATGAAAGGCACAAGGTTCAGTTCAAAGCACTCCAGCCAAAGTACTCAGCACCTGTGCCTGAAAATAAAATATAGAAAGCTTTTTAACTAAAGCCTACCTTCCTGTAGATAATTGTGGGAAGTTAGTCACCATTTCCCAGCCAAATATTAAGATTTAGGCAAATGAAAATCTAGCTTACACATAAGAAAATTATTATTTGTATCAAAAATATAGATTTTCCAGTAATTTAGTACTGTGTGATAGACTAGTTGCAAGCATGGGGCAGGTCAACACATGCACTCAGGTTCACCCAGAGATTAGAGAGGTTACTACGTATCATTGACCTCTACAACACGGTGAAAGCTTTATTGCTCCTGGGATTCTGATTGTGATTACCATGATTTTTCTGTGAAAGTAGGGTGTGAGCTTATGCAAACGGGAATAATGTTCTAACCACATGTACGACTACTCCTGTGTCCACCACTCACTCCACAAATGTCCCGACCGCCAGCTATTTCCAGTAGCTGTGGGTGAAGGCTTCCTAATTATATTGCCTAATTGCCAGTGAAAGAAAGACTTTTCTCAAAGGAGGAAAAAAAAATTAGCAAAATTATTTAAAGAATATCAGTGGGCATTTATTAAAAAAAAATGGAAACTCAGATGATAATCACAGAGACACCTAAAGAGGCTTCAAGAAAACAAGACACAAGAGACACAATTATCAACCTCACAGATAGCTGTTCAAATGTTGATCAGAGATAGTACGCTACAAGGGAATGAGTAAAAATGTGGAAAGCTTATCAAAATTCTATAAGGGCCTTGAAATGACCACCTTCATGTAGCCACATCCCATGGAAAGCATTTGAAAAATTAACAAGGTCCTAAACCACCAGATGGAACTCTCTTTTCCAAGAACCAAAGCATTTCCTTTTAAGCTTCAGATGTAGCTATGTCAGTGTGCAGGTGTGTATATTAGGGAAAGATGGCACCCCACTCCAGTATTCTTGCCTGGAAAATCCCATGGATGGAGGAGCCTGGTAGGCTGCAGTCCATGGGGTCGCTAAGAGTCTGACATGACTGAGGGACTTCACTTTCACTTTTCACTTTCATGCATTGGAGAAGGAAATGACAACCCACTCCAGTGTTCTTGCCTGGAGAATCCCAGGGGCAGGAGAGCCTGGTGGGCTGACGTCTATGGGGTCACACAGAGTTGGACACTACTGAAGTGAGTTAACAGCAGCAGCAAGCTTAATGATAAAAGCTCAGAACCATGAGGAAGCCCTGACACTCTGTTATTAAACCATCTCTCTCTAGATCTGGAGTTGACGTTTTTCTCTTGTGACAAAGATTGGGTTCTTTGATTAGACTGACAACATTAGAATAAATCACCTCACTAGGAAGACGAAGTAGGCAGAGCAAAGCTTATGCTTCAGTGTCTCGGCAATAACAGAGCAGCCAATAAGCAAAATGGTCTTTTGTTGCCTTTTTACCCTTCAAGTTTTAAAACAAAGTCAAGACGTTAGCGGTCATATAAGTTTTAAAGCAGCATCAGTGTTCATTTGTCTTCTGTTTAGCTGACAGTCACTTTTCCATAGCGGTGCGGGGTGGGGGAACATTTGTGTACCACGTCAGTACAGACTGCCCATCTGCCCCCCAGGTCATCACATATCTTTTGTCCCCAACGCAGCAGAAGTAGCTCTCTTCTATGTCTCTCAAGAAGGACAAATGAAACAAGCAAGTAGAAATCCAGCCTAATTAAAGCCCAGGGCTGTGCACGAAATGCATTTGGAACAAAACTTTTATTTTGTTTGCCATACTCTTGAACCTATCTCCTCAGAGTCTTATCTACCCACTTCAATACAATGTATTAAGGGCATTACAAATGGTCTCAGGAGGTTGCAGAAGTTGTCACCTCCAAAAACGTTCTCATTACACCAACCTTGAGAGCACCTGGATGGGCAGTAGCCCTCTTTGGTTGCAAGTCACAGCAGCATGCCCACCAGGTACAGGACCAGGGCATCCCCACAGTAGCCCGTTATCCCTGACAAGGCCCTGTCTGCAACCTCTACAGGGAGGGGAGTCTCCCTGTCACTACAGACCTTGGTACAAGTATTATATTCAGTAGCCAGTCTATACAACTACCCCATGGTGGTCATTTGTCAGCCCTCATGCTAAGTTGCTTCAGTCCGATTCTTTGTGAGCCTATGGGCTGTAGCCAGGCTCCTCTGTCCATGGGATTCTCCAGGCAAGAATATTGAAGTGAGTTGCCATTTCCTCCTTCAAGGGATCTTCCTGACCCAGGGATTGAACCCAAGTGTCTACATCTCATGCATTGGCAGGTAGATACCGCCAATGCCACTTGGGAAGTAACCTCATGGTGACCATCTGTCAGCCCCCAGTAGAATAAAAAGGATGACTCTGAAGATGAAGCACTTCAATGGGAATTTTCTCCTAAATACCAAAGGCATTATTTTCTTAAAGAGTCCACATGAATGAAACAATGTCCACATACCAGTATCCCAACTCAACTTCTTATCCTGCAGATACAGATTTTTATTTTGGAAAGATTTTTAAATATACATACAGAACTCTGCCTATGGAAAAACTGCTTTAAGTAAATAAAGAAACTATATACTGGTCCCCAATCAACCTATTACTATAAATTGCCTCGTTTCTGAGGAGTATATCTGAGATGATAATAGGTAGCAATATACCCTCAAGTACCTAAGAACGTTTTTCTACAGGACTTGGATAGCCAGTACTTATTTTCTTTCAAGAATATCTAGCCCCAACAGAATGGCATTGTGCCCACCAAGCATGTGGACCAAATATTCAGAAGACATGACAAAGGTAAACACTCAGAAGAGGCACTACATTAGGATCTCATTTCAAAAAGACAGTACTGGAATCACCTTCTTTGGTGGCTACCTGCAGCTGTTATAATAGAAATCAAGAGTGACTCCCAGTTTCCTTCCAAAGTACTATCTATATCTCAGATATGATGCAGATAAGCAAATGATGGTCTATCATCTGCAAAGCCAGGGTTTCCCAGGAAGTGAGGCAGCTACAGCCGTTGCTAAGAGATAGGTGACTCCATCTTCCTGGCATAATAGGGAGTTCAGAGTGCTAACTTCAAGGAACTGCTTTCCCCTAACAGCAATAGGACACCTTTGTGAGAACAGGGTTCAATCTCCCAGGGGGAGCTGGTTTGAGCTGCAGTAAGAGAAGACGACCCCAGAAGCAACTTTGAAGGAATCAAGGTACACTTCTCCTGGCTTCACTCCCATGGCATCATGTCTGCCATTCTTGCCCAATTATCAATGATTGACTCTGTCCTGGGAATTCTGACAGCAAAGACTGCTTTTTCCTATGATTTGCCTGCCATTAACAATCTCAGTTGACTGTGGAATGGGTTTAAGGCATCATTAACAATGTAACATAGCCAACTAGAACACTTATTAGTGTAGTTGTGACCCTAACACCAGGAAAAGAAAAAAAATTCCACGTCATGGATTACAATGTGTTATCTTGGCTGGGCTATGGTGTCCAGTCATTTGGTCAAACATTAGATATTTCTGTGAAGGTAATTGTGGACATAATTAACATTTATAATCATTTGACTATTAAAGCAAATTATTGTACATAATGGATGAGCCTCATCCAATCAGTTGAAGGCATTAAGAGGAAAGACAGAGGCTTCCTAAAGAAAAAGCAATTCTGACTCAACACTGCAACATAAAAGCACTGTCTTATGTCCCAGCCAGCTGGCCCACCTGGAGATTTTAGACTCAAGACTGTAATAGCAACTCTTCCTAAATTTCTAGCCTACTGGCCAGCCCTACAAATTTCACACATAATAGCTCCTACCATGTCATAATAATTAGTGTTTAATACCAGTTAATGATAGTAGTCAATATTAGTAAATAGTTAATATTAATAATTATCAAGTTATCTAATATATAGATATTTACAGGTATAGATATGTATGGATATCTACATAGAGAAATCAAGAGCTCTCTCTTTTTCTCTCTCTTCTATATATTTAGATAGATATATCCCAGGTGGTGCTAGTGGTAAAGAACCCACCTGCCAATGCAGGAGATGTAAGAGACATGGGTTCAATCCCTGGGTCAGGAAGATCCCCTGGAAGAGGGCACGGCAACCCACTCCAGTATTCTTGCCTGGAGAATTCCATGGACAGAGGATTCTGGTGGGCTATGGTCCATAGGGTTGCAAAGAGTGAGACATGACTGAAGCGACTGAGCACGCACATACAGCACACACGGGTCCAGGAAGCTGGCAGGGGGCGGAGGAGGGAGAGGGAGACAGAGTTCTCTGGAGAAGCAGAAGCAATAGAATAGCTGTAACTAACATAGATGGGATCATACAGATTCCTGTCTTATTACACAGACCTGTCTTAATAGCAATGGCTTTTACAGGAACATTATAAGGTGCCTAGCACAGTATTTATGTTTGACATAGCCTTGCGAAGTGAAGTTGAAACAAATCTTTATTTTTGTAAATAAACAGATTCAGAGAGTCTAAGTAATTTGCTCAAGGACATTCAAATTAAATGGATCTAAGTTATTTTAAAGCTTAAGCTCTCTAAAACACTAACCTCCTTTAAAGTCTGAAACACCTGCGTCTGCAATGAACATCTTTCTTACTAAAAAGATTGTGGAACTGATTCAAATGTATTCTTTTTAATGGCTGAGTAATACTCCATTCTGTATATGTACCACAGCTTTCTTATCCATTCATCTGCTGATGGACATCTAGGTTGCTTCCATGTCCTGGCTATTATAAACGGTGCTGCAATGAACATTGGGGTACACGTGTCTCTTTCCCTTCTGGTTTCCTTGGTGTGTATGCCCAGCAGTGGGATTGCTGGATCATAAGGCAGTTCTATTTCCAGTTTTTTAAGGAATCTCCACACTATTCTCCATAGTGCTGTACTAGTTTGCATTCCCACCAACAGTGTAAGAGGGTTCCCTTTTCTCCACACCCTCTTCAGCATTTATTGCTTGTAGACTTTTGGATTGCAGCCATTCTGACTGGTGTGAAATAGTACCTCATAGTGGTTTTGATTTGCATTTCTCTGATAACGAGTGATGTTGAGCATCTTTTCATGTGTTTGTTAGCCATCTGTATGTCTTCTTTGGAGAAATGTCTATGTAGTTCTTTGGCCCATTTTTTGATTGGGTCATTTATTTTTCTGGAGTTGAGCTGTAGGAGTTGCTTGTATATTTTTGAGATTAGTTGTTTGTCAGTTGCTAAGTAAGCCAGAAAGAAAAACACCAATACAGTATACTTGCCGGTGCCAGCCAGCAAAGTCGATTAGGTCCCGAGAACGTGCACGGTGGGGCTGAGAAAGGAAACTACAGCAAGAGACTACAACAAAGATGGGGTCGAGAGATTCAGACACGTCTCCACAAAGGGGAGTGGTCTGACACCAACTTTATTCAGCATCTTATATTTATACAGAAGAGCGTGAGAAAGACAAGACAGTTGACATTTTTTCTTGGTTGACCTATACATCTTACAAAAAGTCACAAGAAATCTTGAGAGCATAGGAATGGCACCCTGTTGTTATTTCTTATACCAGATAACATTTCTCTGTTCGTGAGAAGTTTGCACAGAACTCCAGGTGTCTGCAGTAAATAAGCGCCTAATCTCTGGGGTGGCGGGACAGAGAGCTATGTTTGCAAGCAAACCGTCAAGGACTGAGGCAGCTCCCAGAGCTGTGTCCTTCGGACAAAGGACCCCGTTCTCATGGGCAGCTCTCCGCATATACTAATGCATATATATGGAATTTAGAAAGATGCTAACAATAACCCTGTGTACGAGACAGCAAAAGAGACACTGATGTATAGAACAGTGTTTTGGACTCTGTGCGAGAGGGAGAGGGTGGGAAGATTTGGGAGAATGGCAATGAAACATGTAAAATATCATGTATGAA
>NW_011494790.1:2576431-2594735 GCF_000754665.1 Bison bison bison
GCTTGGGGCTAGTGCACTGGGACGACCCAGAGGGATGGTATGGGGAGGGAGGAGGGAGGAGGGTTCAGGATGGGGAACACATGTATACCTGTGGTGGATTCATTTTGATATTTGGCAAAACTAATACAATTTGTAAAGTTTAAAAATAAAATAAAATTTTTAAAAAATCTTAAAAAAAAAGATGAAACTGGAGCCTATTATACAGAGTGAAGTAAGCCAGAAGGAAAAACATAAATACAGTATACTAACGCATATATATGGAATTTAGAAAGATGGTAACAATAACCCGGTGTACGAGACAGCAAAAGAGACACTGATGTATAGAACAGTGTTTTGGACTCTGTGCGAGAGGGAGAGGGTGGGAAGATTTGGGAGAATGGCAATGAAACATGTAAAATATCATGTAGGAAACGAGTTGCCAGTCCAGGCTCAATGCATGATGCTGGATGCTTGGGGCTGGTGCACTGGGACGGCCCAGAGGGATGGTATGGGGAGGGAGGAGGGAGGAGGGTTCGGGATGGGGAACACATGTATACCTGTGGCGGATTCATTTTGATATTTGGCAAAACTAATACAATTATGTAAAGTTTAAAAATAAAATAAAATTAGAAAAAAAAAGAGAAAGAAACAAAAATATAAATACAAAATAAAAAGATTGTGGAAATATTAAGCTTACAGAGATGTAAGAAAAATAATCCTTCATTGTAAAGCATTTTAACAAGCAGTGCACAATGGAAAGAATCAACATAAATAAAAAATAATCATCCCATCTCATTGCAACCCAAATTTATTCCAGGCATCTGTATTGAAACAGCATTTTGATTATAATAGAGCTCATCTTTAACATTAAAATCATGGCTCTTCAGTGTTAAACATTCATCATCTCTACAATTACAATGAAATCAGAGTCATTGCATTTTAAAAATACACTTAGAAGTTAATCTCTGAAAATAATATACCACAGACAAAAGTTATATCAACAATATCAACCATCTATTGACAACATTTAAGACAAACCATTAAAGACAAAGTTTGCAGTGTAGAGGTTAATTTGTCAGCTTAAAAGCCCAGAATTCTCTGAAACAGGGCTTCTTACTTTTGCCTTTTCTAAAATACTTCTATTGTTTGGCAAAACTAATATTGTAAAGTTTAAAAATAAAATAAAATTCAACTAAAAAAAAAGAAAATACTATTTTTAGCATAGAAGTGAGGGCATAGTTTTAAGAGATGTGCTAATACCTATTGGCTATGTGAATTTAGGTCACAGAGTTGGACGTGACTGAGTGACTGAAGTGAACTGATGTGAATTTAGGAATAATTATTTAACTTCTCTATAGTGCTTTTCCTTACAAAATGAGCATTAAATAGCCCCTGTCTCAGGGATTGCAGTGAGTTAAACAAGATGATGTATGTAAATCACTGAGCTCATGTCTGACAAAGGAAATAGCCAGTAAATATTAACTTTTACTATTATAATTCTGGATACCTATTTAATACATACTATAAACAAAGCATATTTATTAATTCACTTATTATTCATAATTTTGAGGTTTATAAAACATTATTCCCATTTTCATGACAGTAATGCTAATGCACATGGAAGCTAATTGACTTCCCAAGGCCAAACAGCTAGTAAATGGCAAGTGAAATGTGAATTCCATCAGTCTGACACTAGAGTCTACCCTCTTCTAACTTCAAGGGGTTAGTAGTGCCTGACTTGTTCTCTATTCAATACCCAGTGCAAACCCATGAACCTTGTGCAAACTCAATCTATTGCACTAACAATGTATGTTTTCTCAGCTTCAGGCTGGCAAACTACTGCTAAAAAGCAAACCACAGGGATAAAGCTTTCCATTATCCCCACACCCCAGCCATGCCTCCTGACTGTCAAGAACATAGAAGGCAAATGATTTAACCACGAAGTGGCACACTGCCATAGGTATTTAGTATGATCCAAATTCTAAGATCTTCTTCTATATTTAGAAGCCGTGGAAATATGAGTCACAGGTTGTCTTCAAGGGGAGATCGTTTTAAGGGACTAATTAGCCTTAGATCCTGTCCCCTTTTAACCATGCACTTGTTTGGACCACATCTACCCTGCTTCACAAGAGTGTGCTGTGTTCTCAATTGTGACTTATGTGAACTTCGAACTTAAGTTTTCTTATCTGTAAAATGAGTGTAATAAAATATACCATGACTATTTTATAAGGTTATCTCAAGGCTCAGATGAAAATATTTATATATTTTGCAAACTAGATGTTCTACAGTTGTGACATGCCTCACAATAAAAGTATTCATGGGAAAAATATTAAATTGAAATTTTAGTTTAATTTAGTTTAGTCCAGAGACGTTCCAGATGATAATACCCTAGATCACCTCTCACTCCAGACACATGTTTTTACAGATGCAAATATGCAGTTTAAAAGAGGGTGAAATACAAAGCTAGTTAGTGGTAGAGCTGCCACTGGAATGAAAAATTGAGTCAAAGCCCGTGAATCCTACTAATTTAAGTATTAAATATTTAAGAAAGCTAATTTCCTTCTGAGATATCAAAAGAAAACAACCTAAAGTGACTTTTCATCCCTGTGTGTGTGTGTGTGCATGCACATGCGCGTGCACGCTTGCACGCATACTTACTTGCTCAGTCGTGTCTGACTCTCTGTGACCCCATGGGCAGTAGCCCACCTGGCTCCTCTGTTCATGGAATTTTCCAGGCAAGAATACTGAAGTGGGTTGCCATTTCCTCCTCCCAGGGATCTTCTGATACAGGGATCAAACCCACATCTCTCATGTCTCCTGCACTGACAGGCAGATTCTTTTTTTTTTTTTTTTTTAAAGCTTGTTTTTTAATTAACCATTTATTTTTTTAATTTAATTTTATTTAACTTTACAATATTGTATTGGTTTTGCCATATATCAACAGATTCTTTACTACTAGTGCCACCTGAGAAGTCCGTTCACCCCTTGTGCTGTGCTTAGTCTCTTAGCTGTGTTTGACTCTTTGAAACCCCATGGACTATAGCCTGCCAGGCTCCTCTGTCTAAGGGATTCTCCAAGCAAGAATACTACAGTGGGTTGCCATGCGCTTCTCCATGGAATCTTTTCAACCCAGAGATTGAACCCAGGTCTCCCATATTGTAGGTGGATTCTTTTACTGGGGGAGCCCGCATTCCTTCCCCTCCACTTAACAGAAAGCTAACTAGCTATACTACTTCCTTGGTGGCTCAGTTGGTAAAGAATCTGCCTACAATGCAGGAGACCGGGGTTCAATCCCTGTGTCAGGAAGATCCCCTGGAGAAGGGTATGGCAACCCACTCTAGTATTCTTGCCTGGAGAATTCCATGGACAGAGAAGCCTGGGGGTGAAGGAAATGGCAACCCACTCCAGTGTTCTTGCCTGGGGAACTGCCATCTGTAACAAGGAATTCCTTTTAATAAAAATTATCAGGAAAGTGCTACTTCAGAAATATAAGGGGAACCATGGATGACTTTCGGGAAACAAGGCAATGCATAGCTTAACACTATAAAAAGAACAGGCACTCATTCCAGGTCTCATGAAATATTTCAGAGATCACTACAGTCATTAAACACTTCAACAAGTAGCACAGGATGATAAAGAAATTGCTGCCCAGAAATGATGCTGCCCAGTTATACCAGTAGGTAAAAATGAAGTGTTATTTAAGCATTAGTATTTAATCTCCAATTGCAGTTATCTAGAGAACACTAAAGAAGCCAGTGTATTTGAGATCCTTATTTTTTTTCAAATTCATCCAAACTCTATTCTGCAAGCTTACATGAAAGGTTACATGAGAAGCATAAGTACTAACAGTAAAATGCAAAAGTTGGTAAAATGCTCTATTAAACTGATAAATGTTGGTAAATGCTTCTATTTCCTACCTGATCACTGTGATGGGAAGAAGGCAAGATGTCAGCAGGCTGCAAGACCAGTTCCTGAGTTCCAAGCAGTTATGGATGACTAAAACTGCTATTGTTTTCCTTATACCACCTGCATGCATATTTCCATCCTCGTAAATTCTGAAGCTTAGACTGTGAGCTATTCTCAAATTCTTACGAAGTATCATTACAATAATCACAGTTACACACACGAATCATCTACACTGTGGAATGAAGCTCTGATGGGGACAATGACGTCACTGGAGGCACTCTGTCAAAACTCCTGCGCTATTCAAACGACAAGGTCAGTGTAAGGGCAGTCCTACCTGTGGCACGTGGACATTTCTACTAGTCTATAATCCATCAGGGTGAATCCAGGGTTTTTTATGTGCTCAGTCTGTGTGACAAACACCATGTGGGATTAAAACACATAATACAGGACCTCTATTCAGAGTGATCATAACGTACTGAAGGAGCATGGCTTATATCATGAAACAAAGAACAATGCAAGTTAAACATTTAACAGTGCAGTTAAGATGCGAAGGTGTCTATCAAAAACCACTGGGTGGGTATTCCAGAGAAAAGGGAAATCTGCAAAGGCTGGACAAGTCAAAGGAGGAAAATTAAATAAATCATAAGTATGGATTGACCAAAAGAAAGAATGTCATTCAAAAGAATAAATGAAGGTAAAATAAAACGTTATTTTCTTATCTTTAACAACCTAAAAGATAGCTGTTTGTTTAAAGTAATAATAGCAACAATGTCTTGAGTGATCATACCATATGAATAAGTGAAATGCATGGCATCAATATTGTAGAGAGGACAGGGAAGAATTGGGAAAACTCTGAAATTTCCTGCACTGTATGTAAGGCATTCCAGTGTTATTTGAAATTGGACTTAGATTAGTTTAATATGTATACACTAAACTCTAGGGTAACCACCTTTTTTAAAGTATAATAGTAGGAGAGAAAATTTAAATCTCATAAAAACTCAAGACAGAGTAGGTTTTAAAAAAAAGGAGGGAAAAAAAGATCAAGTAAAAAAAAATTGCTGATCATAAGATGTATGCATTATTGCCTTTTAGATTTTGCTTTCAAATAAGCAGGCAGAATTTTGATGGCTTCTCTTGGTGACCCTACGTGCCAGAGTGTGGAGGATGTTGCTCAGATGTGCTGAGCAACACACTAAAACTTTACTTCTGTCTCGATCACTTGTTTAGTTTCTTAGAGAAGAGCTGGGGGTAAACCCTGAACTGACAGCAATGCAATAAAGGAGTAGAAGCAAGTTGACTGCTACAAACAGATGTTTAATTAAGTCCTTATTTCCATGCCACTTCTTACCCTTTATTCCAGCTCTGGTGTAATAGATATCATGTTTCTGGTTCCCAAATGAAATTACTATCATAGAGATCTGGGTTTGAGAATAGATTAAAAGTTGATAAAGAATCTGCCTGCAATGCAGGAGATGCGAGTTCAGTCTCTGGGTCAGGAAGATCCCCTAGAGAAGGGAATGGCAACCCAATCCAGTATTCTTGCCTGGGGAATCCCATGGACAGAAGAGTTTGGTGGGCTCCAGTCGATGCGGTTGCAAAGAGTCAGACATAACTGAGTCTGAAATGACTAACATTTCACTTTGAAACAATTAACACTTTACTGGATTAGGCTTGAAGGCTCTTTCCAGCAAAGGATGCCAGAGGTGATGAGGCTTCTTTTTTCAACTTCTAGTGCCCTCACAGAGGATGGTATGATGATAATTTTTTCAGAGTAAGTTTACATCAGGAGGTGGGAAGTCTCTTATACCTTCAAACAGGTACATCAAGAAATTCTAGCATAATGATTTACATAGTTGCAAAATGGTTTTAACAAGTCACATCATCTGGATCTCACAGTTGGGTTCCAGCTAGGATTTCTTACTGTGTTTCCAAAATGACTTCACTATTTGGTCCTATAGCATTGCTTCTGTGTAATGATGGCCAGACAGCCATTTGCCTCCAGCCTTTCAAATTTTATGAGGAACCGAGCAGAGGATCCTGGCCAGAGCTGTCTCTCAAGCCAGAGCATCCTCCCCATGTATGTTTCAGGCTGCTGTTTCCTCCACGTCTCCCCATTCGCCACTCTTTCTGCCTTTCATCTTCTAGGCCTATATTGGAACCTCTCATCTGCTGGGAACTAAACTCTCCCCTCCTTCCCCTTCAATATCAATAACTCACTTCTTTGCTCTTCAATTCCTTTAAATTGTTTTTGGGGGATAATATAATGGGGCTGTTTAATCTATTCGAATTTAAGTTCTATGTGGGTAGGAATCTTGCCTGTTTTGCTCATTAATATGTCTAGAGTCTGGAACAGTGCCAGACACAGAGAATGCTCTCCATATACCTGTGTTAGGGCTTCCCTAGTGGCTCAGATGGTAAAGAATCCACCTGTAATGCAGGAGACCCAGGTTTGATCCCTGGGTCAGAAGATCCCCTGGAGAAAGAAATGGCTACTCACTCCATTATTCTTACTTGGAGAATTCCATGGACAGAAGGGCCTGGTGGGCTAAGTCCATGAAGTTGCAAAGAGTCAGACATGACTAAGCGACTAACACTTTTTTTTTTTCACACCTGTGTTAGCTAGATGAATTTCCAACATACTAGCAAGAGTACTGATTTTTCCTACTCTCATAAACCTTATGGTGATTAAAAACACTTCTCCAAATATTTTTCTATTCCCTTCTTATACCACATACTCATACCCTACCCACAATCTCACTCCTGATAGCTGGAAAGAAAAATGCTAATGTATATTTTCAAATTCACCTGTAGCCTCAATAATTGTGCCAGATGCTTTGCATATATTTTGTCTATTCTTTACAAAATGTCTCATGGTCATTAAAATTAAGTGAAAAGTGTCAGTCGTTGAGTCATGTCCAACTCTTTGCAAGCCCTCCAGGCTCCTCTGTCCATGGGATTTTCCAGGCAAGAATACTGGAGTGGGTTGCCATTTCCTTCTCCAGCAAGTCTTCCTGACCGAGGGATCAAACCCAGTTATCCTGCATTGGAGGAAGATTCTTTACCATCTAAGCCATCAGGGAAGACCCCTTACAATTAGCTTAGGTGTAAAATTGAGGACATATGATGAAACGAGTGGGAATCTCTTGCCCAGAAGCCACAGCTGAAAAATCTCGAAGCCTCAATTCCAAGCCAGTACTAGTAATAGTTAGGGTGGTGAGGTGAGGAAGTGTGTGTGTGTGTGTGTGTGTGTGTGCGCGCGCGCGCACGTGCATGCACAAGGGCTTCATAGCTAACAAGGAGTCTAGATACAGGGGAGTCCATAAGATTTAGGAAAGAAGACAGGGTTTGTGTGTAGGTGTTAACAGTCACAGCTGCTAGGCTGTGAAGTCAAGCTAGCTGCTTGTCATCTCTTTAAAATCACAGACACTGCTGGGACAGTTATAACAACATCTCTGCAGTGACTAAGTCAGGTGAGCTAACAGGAGAGAGAATAATGTAGGTTGACCTGAACTGTTTCTGATTCACAGGTACGGAAAATGAGAGGATAAATGGAAATTTGAGAGCCCCATCAAATGATAAGATTCGTTATTTGCTTAGAAAAGAGATCAATTTTCCTTTATCAACTGTTCCCTCCAAGAATATGTTTAATAAACATTTCCATCAGGATTGCAGACAAATAAAGCTTTGTTTAAAATATGTAAACAAAATCATTTTTCTGAGATGATCAATAATGCTTGCAAGAGGTAAAATACGGAGGGTCTTTAGCCTATGGGGGCTTCCCCCATAGCTCAGTTGGTAAAGAATCTGCCTGCGATGCAGGAGACCCCAGTTTGATTCCTGGGCTGGGAAGATCCGCTGGAGAAGGGATAGGCTACCCACTGCAGTATTCTTGGGCTTCCCTTGTGGCTCAGCTGGTAAGGAATCCAGGAGACATGGGTTTGATCCCTGGATTGGGAAGATCCCCTGGAGAAGGGAAAGGCTACCCACTCCAGTATTCTGGCTTGGAGAATTCCATGGACTGTATAGTCCATGGGGTCCCATAGAGCTGGACACAACTGAGTGATTTTCACTTTCACACTTTAGCCTATAGTATTTTTGCCATAATTCTCTAGTCCTATTACCTACTAATGCCAAAAGCCAGGAATGACCCCAAAGATTTCACACTATGAAATAGTACTTAAACTTGGTGTTATGAGCTAAGACTGAATTTTAATTCAGACCCTTATTTCTTATTTGGCTTTAATAGTGAGATAAAAATGATGTAAGTATTTTGCAAACTGTAAACTAAAACCTGTATTGTTACTTAAAAAAAATATATATTTGTTAAAGAAGGAACATCTTGAATAAACATGGCATTTTAAACACAGCTTTTTTTGAGTATTGGAAACACTAGGACATTTCTGCACAATTAATGTGTTTGGATTGAAACATTGAGAGAAAAGTAAAAATATATTCTTTCTCATAAACCAGGTTTCAAATCAAGACTTATTAAATACATGACATATGTATATTTTATTTAATCATCCTTACACAAGATACTGAGGAGCTATTATCGTCCCAGTTTTTACTAAGGAAACAATTTTAGAATGGTAAAATTGTTCAGAATCTCATAATAACTGGTTAAACCAACACTCAACTCCACGATTTGATCCCAAGTCATACATTCTTCACAAACCATATATTATACTTAAAGGTGTAGATAACTATTATAAACAGGAGTAAGAGAAAAGATAAACTAGAAAGCTGGTCATTTATTAAAGCATTTCTTCAGACTTTGGAGAAAGAGAAATGTTGAATCATTAAGGATTTCACGTTCTCTTTCTTCATTTACATACAAGAAACCAAGCCAAAAACATAAGTAAGTGGGAAATTACTTGGGTAAAATTATCTCAGTTAGATGGAAAAATATATTGCAATAGAGTTTTTATAACCAAGTTTCTCTCTAAAAATGTCTGGATGTGTAATAGGTTGTTTATTAAAAATCAAATGAGCTGAAGTGTGGAAAGGAGGTTCAAAACATGTTGAGTTTCACAATTTTGAAAAGCATATTCAAAAGAAATAATTTCTTATGCAGTAAGCATAATATCCTATGAAGTCTTCACCATACTAGAAACATTAAATTATCAGAGGTTTCTTGAAGCAAATGTCTTTGTTAGTTCTGTATTCACACATGGATATAACAGAACACCATGTTCTTGAAGGTCTGTTGTATAGAGTACAAAGCTGGATGAGTTCTGATTCTGCTACCAATCTTTACCAATCTTAATTTATTATATTTTAAAAGATAATGAAACAAAACATGAGACTCATCCAATTTCTGGTTGGATTTTTCAGGAGTGCTACATATTAAATGCCAAATCACTAAATAGCCCTAGAGAAACTAGGCTCATCACTAGCTCACCTACAATACCCATTTTTATCTTATTGATTAGGTTGTAACAAAAAGTACTAAAGGAAATAAGTAGTTTAATAATATCATACAGTAGGGTTTCTTTCAATAAAATCAAATTTTATGTATTTTTTTTTTTTGAAGTGTAGTCAATTTAGAAGTATAAGGAAGTTCAGATAAGCAGCAGCAGAGGTTCAAGGTTAGGTCCTGATAATGACATTACCACACATTACCATCCACTGTGGTGGTTCATGCATCCCAGAAATATTTGCTATTGAGTTTCTTGATCAGAAGATAACTATCAACAATTTTTCTAGTAGCAAGGTCTCAGCTGCATTCTCCATTGATTGGACATAAGATCTCTTATTCCATTGCTACAGTAGCTAATTCAATTAAACCAAATATTAGTTTTTCAACACAAATCTCATGCATACTTGAAAAAATCCTCACGTCCAAGATTAATCACTGAATGATTTAAGCTAATTAGCATACATTCTGACTAGGTTGATTGGTTCAGGGAGGGGGAGTTGCCCCACTTCAAGCTAATTAGACACAGGCTCAGAACTTCTACTTCACTGTTACAGGGAAACGAACATGAAAGAACGGGATATCTGAAGCTACTATGGACATTCTTGGGACCACAGAAGAGGGTCCACTCAATAAAGTGACACAATAAGATGGAGAATGAGATGAGATTGATAGAACCAGGTTCTGGTGACAGGATTTGAGCTTCTACGTTCCCTAAGATGGACTTCCGCCCAAGTTTCTCAAATACTTAAGCCAATAAAAAGCCCTTTTTCTTAAACCAGTTGGGGTTAGGTTTTCTGTTAGTTGTCACCAATATCTTTATCATACTTACAAAATCTTTAGAAGGAAAGAACATTAAGTACAGGGAGACAACTAGGGAATTGCTAACTGAAATAGAGGAATTCTTGTGATAAATTAGCAGGAGAGTCCGTCTATTGAACGTATGATAAAGACAGTAGGGAAAGTGTTTGAACTTACAGTATCCACTGAGATATAACTAGGCTGATTGTTGTAGGACTTGAGATTTGTAGGAAAAGAGAGTTAGTAGGAGAAAAGAGTTAGAAGAAAACACAGAAAAGTAACTAAACTGAAGGACCAGAAGATCTAGTGAAGAAAAGGAAATTGAGGGAAAAGTTGATAAATTGGCAGCTTGATGACTTGATTGGGGGCTTCCCAGGAGGTGCAGTGGAAAAGAATCTGCCTGCCAAAGCAGGATATGTGGGTTCAATCCTGAGTCTGGAAGATCCCCTGGAATAGGAAATGGCAACCCACTCCAGTATTCTTTGCCTTGAAAAGTCCATGGACAGAGGAGCCTGGCAAACTACAGTCCATGGGGCCTCAAAGAGCTGGATGCAGCTGAGCACGCACATACACACACATGCACTGAAGGAGGTGACTTGATTGAAAGTTGTATGTTGAGAATCAGAGTAAGAGTAGGATAATAGTTGGTGTTCCAATAAAAACATATGGAACTCTCATATTAAGCAATTATGGGAGAATTTAATACAATATCTATTAACAGCTGTGTAAGGGCAGGCTGTACAGAAACCATGGAAACAATTCCCTGAGCATGACAGTGGCAGAATAGTTTGATCATGCCTAAACCTGAAGGGGTAGGTGGAAGGAGGACTTCCTAAACATAAAGGAGGATAACTCTTGCTATCGTATTAAAAGGGCCTCTTGATAGCAACTCTACATGGAGGGTGCAGGAGGACTAAGTTTCCTTACTAGATTCTTCCTCTCTTTGATCTGCAATCTCTATTGATTGAAACAAATTAAAAACTAGAGAGCAAGGGAGCCCATTGATGGAGTCTAAGCAGATCTGTCTCTTGGGGCACAGACAAGGGTAGAGCAGATTGGATGCAACAGAATGAATGTTTGTATCCCTACCAAATTTAAAATGTTGAAACCATACCCCCAAAGATGGGGGTACTAAGAGGTAAAAATCTGGGGAGATGCTTAAGCCATGAGGATGAAGCCCTTATGAATGGAATTAGTGCTCTTAGGAAAGAGCCACAGAGCTTCTTAGATTTTCCCACTATGTGAAGACACAGTGAATCAGGTAACAGACTCTCAGGCACCAAATCTGCTGTCGACTGTAAGCGACACATTTTTATTGTTTGCGGTATTTTATTATGACAGCCTGGATGATGGATTCAAAGGGGAAAATACGGATTCTTCAAATTGAGGTTTAAGATGTAGAAACAGGGCAATTTTTAAGGATTCAGAAATTCTGTATGTAGTTTGGTATAAATGACTAGAGTGGAATAGACTAAACAACCACTGCAGTCAGAGAGGCCTGAGGACTCTCAGACTTGAGGACTGTGAGCATTCAAGTCACCAAAGATGATGATGGTACCCAAGCAGAGAACCCTCAAAACCCTCTCAGAATGTGGGTGAATAACAGGAGACCAGAAGTCAACAGTAATTAGCAGGGAAGAAGGGTAGCCCAAAGAAGTTGTTTTATATAGTGGATGATGAGGACCAGTGAGTTCTGCTCCTTCTCCCATCTGTCCCTTGTAGGAGAATATGATTATGAACAGTTTTCCTTGAGAAGTCTTAATGCAGGTCTGTTCTATTGAGGTAGCAGCTTCTAGGGATGGCAATAGGAGAGGGAGTTCAGAGCTATGACACTGTTTTAAATTAAACAGCAATATCTAAGATCTTTTGCATTGCAGCCTAGAGTGCAACACTGCTGAAGGACATTACACCTCTAAAAGCTACTGCTTAGAAAATTAACTTACAAATATAGATCTTTGGGATGGAGAATAAATGGTATATTAAATTTCTAAGAAACTGTGTTGAGACTGACAACAAAATCCAAATAATGTAGGCAGAACACTTTCTGACATAAATCACAGCAAGATCCTCTATGACCCACCTCCCAGAGTAATGGGAATAAAAGCAAAAAATAAACAAATGGGACCTAATTAAACTTAAAAGCTTTTGCACAATGAAGGAAACTATAAGCAAGGTGAAAAGGCAGCCTTCAGAATGGGAGAAAATAATAGCAAATGAAGCAAGTGACAAAGAATTAATCTCCTAAATACACAAACAGCTCATGCAGCTCAATACCAGAAAAATAAATGACCCAATCAAAAATTGGAAACAACTAAATAGACATTTCTCAAAAAAAGACATACAGCTGGCTAACAAACACATGAAAAGATGCTCAACATCATTCGTTATCAGAGAATGCAAACCAAAACCACAATGAGGTACCATCTCACAGCAGTCAGAATGGCTGCTATCAGAAAGTCTACAAACAATAAATGCTGGAGAGGGTATAGAGAAAAGGGAACCCTCTTACACTGTTGGTGGGAATGCAAACTAGTACAGCCACTATGGAGAACAGTGTGGAGATTCCTTAAAAAACTGGAAATAGAACTGCCATACTACCCAGCAATCCCACTGCAGGGCATACACACTGAGGAAACCAGAATTGAAAGGGTCACATGTTCTCCAATGTTCATTGCAGCACTGTTTACAATAGCCAGGACATGGAAGCAACCTAGATGTCCATCAGCAGATGAATGAATAAGGAAGTTGTGATACACAATGGAATGTTACTCAGTTATAAAAAAGAATGCATATGAGTCAGTTCTAATGAGGTGGATGAAACTGGAGCCTATACAGAGTGAAGTAAGCCAGAAAGAGTGAATATACTAATACAGTATATTAATGCATATATATGGAATTTAGAAAGATGGTAATGATGACCCTATATGCAAGACAGCAAAAGAGACACAGATGTAAAGAACAGACTTTTGGACTCTGTGGGAGAAGGCAAGGGTGGAATGATTTGAGAGAATAGCATTGAAACATGTATATTATCATATGTGAAATAGAAGACCAGTGCAAGTCCAGTGCATGAAGCAGGGCACTCAGAGCTGGTGCTCTGGGACAACCCAGAGGGATGGGGTGGGGAGGGAGGCAGGTGGGGGGGTCCAGATGGTGGGACACAAGTACACCCATGGCTGATTCATGTAGATATATGGCAAAAACCACCACAATATTGTAATTAGCCTGTAATTAAATAAATTAATTTTTAAAACCCAATTAAGTCTACAACAGTTGAAGAACATTCTTTTAAAAAAAATCCAGACAAATGAACATGCAAAGAAGTCTATGGCAAACATTTCCCATTGCTATGGAACATGAAGAGGATAGAGAGTTAATACTGATTTTCTAAGCAATGCCTCTGTCTAATCCTTTGCTTTCAAAGATATTAATAGTGAAAAGGAGCCAAAACCAGTACATGTTTGGAAAAAAATCACAATGCAGTAGGTGACAAGGTGACGTAAGCAGTGTGGACATCTCATTTTCATTGCTTATCACAGTATGCCATAATTATATTTTCTGTCTTCTTGACCTTGCTGAAGGTCAAAGATAGTGTTTCCTTTATCCCCAGAACTATACTGTGTCATGTGGTCAGCATACAGTTAATGATCAGTATTAAAAGACTTGAATCACATGAGGGAGAAATCATCCCAAAAAGGAGGAAGCCTCAGCATGGAATCTAAATTTCTGTAATTTAGCTTCATCATAACTTGCACAACTGTCCCCCACTGACTTTAAGATAAAGTCAACCTGCCATAATGTAGGTAAAGCAAGGTTATGCCCCAAAGAGCAGTAGATAGTTATTTGAGATTCTGATACCTATCTGCCTCTCCAGGCTTCTCTCTTTGCATGTTCCTTATTTTGCTGAATTACCTGCAGTTTTCTAGGTCATATCATTGTGCTCCTTCTGTATCATTTGTCTGGGATGTTTTTCTGCCTCCCCATCAAAATGTGTAGAAACAACTTTTAAGGCTCAAGCATCTTTCCTATTAGCCTATTCTATAGTCCCAAAAAATCCATTCATAATAGAATAGACCATTCCCTCATTGGGTCCTCTATCGGCTTCACCATTGTACTATTTCACTTACTTACAAGTCTGTAAAACACTAGTGGATTCCAGGCTCCTTTAAGGAATAGTTTTATTCATCTTGTATTTCCAGAAATTTTAGGGAAATAGATAAGTGCTTAATGTACACTGGTTAATGAATAAATAAATAAAATTCCATGTCTCAAACATATATTCATGGAATACAATCACAATGAAGTTTCCCTCTTGTGAAAAGCAGGATAATGCTCCCACCTCCAGAGATATCCATGTTCTAGTCCCAGAACCTGTTAATATCTTAGGCTTCAAAGACAAATAAGGTTACAGTTTGTTAAGGATGTTAACCAGCTTACCTTAAAATGATGAGTTTATCCTGAATTACCTGTATGAAACCAATATAATCACACTAGGAGGCAGAAAAGTAGAGTCAAAGAAAAAGATATGTGATAATAAAATGCAGAGTCAGGGAGATACTATGTTGCTGGAGATGGAAAGAGGAGGTCATTAACCAAAAATGCAGGCAGCCTCTATAAGCTGATGATAGCAAGGAAAGGAATTCTTTTCTAGAATCTCCAAAAAGGAATACATTCCTGTTGATATCTTGCTTTTAGCTAAGTGAGACCTGTATCAAAATTCTAACCTACAGAACTATAAGACAACAAATGTGTGTTGTTTTAACATGCTAAATTTGTGATAATTTACAAAATCAGCAGTAAGAAACTAATACACACTCCTTAAAGCTCTGTGTTTGACTTCTCACACGTCACCAACCTCTCACAACTTAAGTTACCGCATTCTGCTGCTGCTGCCAAGTTGCTTCAGTCGTGTCCGACTCTGTGCGACCCCATGGTCGGCAGCCTACCAGGCTCCCCCGTCCCTGGGATTCTCCAGGCAAGAACACTGGAGTGGGTTGCCATTTCCCTCTCCAATGCATGAAAGTGAAAAGTGAAAGTGAAGTCACTCAGTCGTGTCCGACTCTTAGTGACCCCATGGACTGCAGCCTACCAGGCTCCATGGGATTTTCCAGGCAAAAGTACTGGAGTGGGATGCCATTGCCTTCTCCGAGTTACCGCCAACTAAGTATATAATAGACCAAGCAATATACTGAGAATTATAAAGACTTGTTTAAAGACATCCACAAACATCTTCCTCAGAGGAAGGTTATCCCCATATTTTCAGTTGAGAAAACAGAAACTTAAAGAAATTGACTTCCCTAAGATGACACAGGTAATAAATGCCAGCTTAAGAGCCTTCAGAACAAAAGCCTTACTCACCTTTGTGTGATCCTGTAGTCTCTGAATTCTCTAATCTGGAATCACCCATTCTCCTGCATGTCACACAGAGGAGGAGTACAGTGTCCCCTCAAAATGTCTTGTAGGCTCCTCTGGAATGTATGTTCTCTGTTATTCTACCACAACTAATTCTTCAAGAAGCAAATTTTAATCACTGCTCTTAACTGTTAATGAGAAAGCTTTACTTGACCTCTCTCTCCTCCTTGAAATGGCAACAATCCTTTAGGAAGGAGCAAAATTTCAGACCATAATTTTGGCTTCTTGTTCCATCCTTTTTACTTACTCCCCAGCTAGGAGGAAAAGTAACCTTCCTGATGAGCAAAATTGATTTAATCTGATAGCCACTGGGTCACATGGTCTGGAGGGTGAGACGTAGGGCAGTGGGGGCAGGGTTACTGCATTGGAAAAGTATCACAAATCTCTTTCACGTGGGCCACTGTAATGGGGGTGGTTGATCAGCGTCACACTTCTAGTTTACACAAAGTAAATCAGCTGTTTTAAAGTATAGACACCAGACCAGCAGCATTAGCATCACCTGAGAACTTGTTAGATATGCAAACTCTCCATTCTTGCCCCAAATCAACTGGACCAAATCAACTGCCCCAAATCAACTGGACCCTGCAATGTATTTGAACAAGCTCTCCAGGGGATTTTGGTGCACATTCAAGCTTGCAAGCCATTAGAGTAAACAAACCTCGCAGCCACCCCTACTCCTTCCTTGGCAAACCAGTTAGAGCCCATTTCAGCTTTACAGCTAGAAGTCAAGAGAAGAAAGTTGGTAGTACATGGTTTAAATCAAGCAGCAGTTTTCAGTACTATTGACTCTATAGCTCTGTGTTTTGGGGTTTAAGGATGCTTCCCTGTCATTAATAAAGCTAATATTTTGACCCTCTCTGCTATCATTATTGTTTATATTCACTAGTTAGAATCAAGATGATAAGAGGAATAAATGTTTCATATTATTTAACCTTTGTCACATGGGGCATTGAGCAGAAAACCTTCTGAGAAAAAAACAAAAACAAAGCAAGCACCAATGACTGATAATTGAGATCAAGAATCACAGCAAAATATGGGGACTTTTGAACTGTGGAGGTTACAGCAGCTTGACAAGTACAAGCACTCACAGCTGTGGTAAGTTTTGTATTATGTAAAAGTGTCCCAAGTATCACTTAGAAGCAAAAATAAGCAGTGGTTAAGCATACAGATGTTCAATGGCCTAAGGAGATAAACCTTGCACAGCATTTCAGTCCAGACTTTAGGTCTCAAAGACAAAAGCAGATATTCCTAGTGACTAGGAAACCTATCAACAGGCTGATATATTTTTAAGAACCTCTGCTTCCCCCAAAACAATCACCGCTTGCCCTCTAAACTGTCTCTTGACTGTTTTTGATGAGAGGTATGAATTTCAAGTAGAAGTAGTGAGAGATTTCATCTTCTTGAACTCTAAAATCATCATGGATGGTGACTGCAGCCATGAAATCAGAAATCGATTGATTCTTAGCAGGAAAGCTGGGACAAATTTAGGCAGTGTGTGAAAAAGCAGAGACACTGATCTGTTGACAGTGGTCCATATAGTCAAGGCTATGGCCTTCCCAGTGGTCACATACTGTTGTGAGAGCTAAACCATAAAGAAGGCAGCGAGTCAAAGAATTAATGCCTTCAAACTGTGGTGCTGGAGAAGACTCCTGAGAGTTCCTTGGACAGCACGGAGACCAAACCAGTCAATCTGAAGGGAACGCAACCCTGAATACTCATTGGAAGGACTGATGCTAAAGCTGAAGCTCCAGTATTTTGGTCACCTGATATGAACAGCTGACTCATTGGAAAAGTCCCTGATGCTGGGAAAGATTGAGGGCAGAAGGAGAACAGAGCATCAGAAGATGAGATGGCTGGATGGCATCACCAGTGCAATGGACATGAACTTGAGCAAACTTTGGGAAATGGTAAAAGAGAAGGAGGCCTCGTGTGCAGCAGTCCATGGGGTCATAAAGAGTCGGACATGATTAGGTGACTGAACAACAATGGATTTCAGAACTTCAGACCAACTCCAACCCATGATTAGTGTATTTTATCAATTAATAGTTAGCATGATGGTAACAGCATCTCCTAAACAGGTGCAGCCAACTTAATGAAAATATTTCAGCCCCAAGGGTCAAGAAAGTTTAGAAATTTTTGTTTCTGGAGCAACTTCTCTAGCAGTTGAGACTTCTGAGAGACTCAAAGAGGAGACTAATCATATTAAAAACATACTTTGTTCTCATAGTCAATTCAGAATTAGAAGAAATGTAGGGGGAAAAAAACTGCCCATAGAGCTGGAAAAAGAAGAATCTATCTCTTCAAAAGAAAGGTTAACTCATTGAAGTACAGATTAGCAGGATATGATATGGAGAGGAAGACAAACTAGGGGTTATGCATTATGGAGTATGACTGGAGGAAGAACTCTAAGAAGAAAGGTTCTAAGAGTGCAGTTCAGTTCAGTTCAGTCGCTCAGTCGTGTCCGACTCTTTGTGACCCCATGAATCGCAGCACGCCAGGACTCCCTGTCCATCACCAACTCCTGGAGTTCACTCAGACTCACATCCATCGAGTCAATGATGCCATCCAGCCATCTCATCCTCTGCCGTCCCCTTCGCCTCCTGCCCCCAATCCCTCCCAGCATCAGAGTCTTTTCCAATGAGTCAACTCTTCGCATGAGGTGGCCCAAGTACTGGAGTTTCAGCTTTAGCATCAGTCCTTCCAATGAACACCCAGAACTGATCTCCTTTAGAATGGACTGGTTGGATCTCCTTGCAGTCCAAGGGACTCTCAAGAATCTTCTCCAACACC
>NW_011494790.1:2594835-2609572 GCF_000754665.1 Bison bison bison
CTCAAGAATCTTCTCCAACACCACAGTTCAAAAGCATCAATTCTTTGGCACTCAGCCTTCTTCACAGTCCAACTCTCACATCCATACATGACTACTGGAAAAACCATAGCCTTGACTAGACGGACCTTTGTTGGCAAAGTAATGTCTCTGCTTTTGAATATGCTATCTAGGTTGGTCATAACTTTCCTTCCAAGGAGTCAGCATCTTTTAATTTCATGGCTGCAATCACCATCTGCAGTGATTTTGGAGCCTAGAAAAATAAAGTCTGACACTGTTTCCACTGTTTTCCCATCTATTTGCCATGAAGTGATGGGACCAGATGCCATGATCTTAGTTTTCTGAATGTTGAGCTTTAAGCCAACTTTTTTCACTCTCCACTTTCACTTTCATCAAGAGGCTTTCTAGTTCCTCTTCACTTTCTGCCATAAGGGTGGTGTCATCTGCATATCTGAGGTTATTGATATTTCTCTAAGAGTGCAAACCACCATAATTACCCCTGACAGAGTCCAGATGCAGGAAAACTACACCCAACGATGTTCAGAACGAGGATGCAGAAGACAATGTTCTTGCTGTGTTGCAGTAGCACAGGTTATCCCTTTGGTCAGAGAAACTCCAAAACGGAGGAAAGAGAGGGTTTAATGGAGGGGCATTTGGCAGAAATTGTTGGTCCTGACTAAGCCTCAGGGGCTCCATCTATGAAACAGCAAAGCAGCTTCATTTACTTCAGGAGCTTGTGGATGGTGAGATATTGAGATATACAGAGATGTTAAGAAGAAACTTTGTAGAGGAGGAATCCATAGGTCTTCCAGCTGAATAAAATTGTCAGTGTGGCAAGAGCATAAAAATTGTTTGGGTTCTTGATGGAGATGGAAAACTACAGACAGAAAGAGTGAGAAAGAGAAAGAGATTCTCTTTTTCAAAAGAATTCTGATCTCCTTGATCTATGGACTGAAACTTCAGTTTTCTTTTATATTTAATATATTTTCTCTTTTCATTTCCCACTGTACTGATATCATCCTTTATCTTGGGTTTGAAACATGAATAGAGGAAAGTAGTCACAGAAGATACATATTTTGGTTCGTGAATAAATTTGTTGAAGCCTGTTAGAGAAAGGACAAGATGTTACACAGCTGATAATAGCTGGAAATGATAACAAACCCTAGATGCTCATCTCTCCCAGCCTCTATCTTCCCTGCTATAGAGAAGGTGAGGGAAAATGTTTGTCATTTTGAGGAGAGGAACATGAAAAGAAGGACTTCCCAGGTGGCTCAGTGGTAAAGAACATGCCTGCAAATGCAAGAGACACAGGAGACATGGGTTTGATCCCTGGGTCAGGAAGATCCCTTGGAGAAGGAAATGGCAACCCACTCCAGTATTCTTGCTGGGAAAATCCTATGGACAGAGGAGCTGGCAGGCTATAATCCATGGGGTCGCAAAAAATTAGACACAAAAGAGTGAGCATGCATGCATGCACACACATGAAAAGAAAAAGATGACAATAACTTTTAGGAATCCAAGTCACAATGGCTGGCTATGAGCTCATATAGAAGTTTAGGACAGTCTAATGAATAGCTATGGAAGAATATTCTATTGGAAGAATAGCTGCGTCAAACCTAGACAGTGTATTAAAAAGCAGAAACATGACTTTGCCCACCAATGTCAGTATACTCAAAGGTATGGTTTGACTGACTCACTCAATGGATATGAGTTTGAAGAAACTCAGGGAGATAATGATGGACAGAGAGGCCTGGCCTGCTGCAGTTCATGGGGTCGCAAAGAGTCAGATATGACTTAGCAACTAAACAACAACAATAACAAAATGAATTTTCTTCTCAAGTTTTAGGTGGTCAATCCCCAGCCAAAGTCCTTTAAATGAAATAAATCTTATTGTACCTGTGTTTTCATTCTTTACAATACTCTCAGTTATGTATTGTTTTGATGAACCGTTTTCAATTTTCAGAGTTAATTTTTAATCTGTTCCTAATTAGGAGATATCTGACCGTTTAGAGTCATAAAGAGTTTATGACATTGCCATATCACTCTAGAAAGCCATACAGGGTTTTTATTTGAATTTTATTATGTTAGCTCCCCTAACTGAGTATTCATTTCATACAGTGATCTTACGCATGTACCAACACATACAATATAAACTTCGGAAAGAAAGTTTTAGACAAATTTCCATGATAGTTGAAAATTATTTGAGATGATTGGAATCTTTAAGACAAATTATAGGAATACCCATGATCATATGGGAACAAAAGAAAAAGGACCGCAAATATGTCCACTAAAGTCACAAAAATTGTCATGCCAAATGGAAATACGAGTCGCTCTTTTCTTCCTATTACTTTGGAGCAAATAAACATCGGATGTATCCCTTAAATGACTCTTTTTACACAAATGTTCTTAGCTTTGTCGGAGTCTGAGAATCACCAGGGAGCTTTACAAACTACTGGTGTTTGGTCTTTTAAAAACACTGATGGGGAACACATGTATACCTGTGGTGGGTTCATTTTGATATTTGGCAAAACTAATACAATTATGTAATTATGTAAAGTTTAAAAATAAAATAAAATTTAAAAAAATAAAAAATAAAACACTGAGGTTATTCCTTTGTCCCTAACATGATTTTATTGCAGTAGTTATTACACTTTACGTCCTTATCCATTTACTGTCTTTGCCCTCCAACTCCCAAGCACCTTGAGGTCTGGGACTTATTGTCCTTTCATCTCTGATGCCTCTTTTATATAGTCTACTTTCTACTTTTTTATTATATGGATGGATAACATTCATAATGGCTTTCGAGATGCTCTTCTGTTTCTAGTGCAAAATTAGATGGTGGAGCTTCCTGTTTTCAGAATTGTTCTCACTCTGTTTACCTTCAAATAAGTATGATATCTTTCTCCTTTATCTCCTTAGCAAGCAAAATCAAACTATTGTTTCCTTCTTAATGTCATTGTCCTGTCTCTTAAGTGCTCTTTGGACGCACAAAGAAGTCAACAGAAGAAAAGAATGTTTGTTTCTCAAACTTTCTTGAATATTCTCGTAGTTGTGATTTTCAGCCAACTGAATGTTAGCAGTCACTCTATACCTCAAATTTTAAGATCTGCTTCTCAAGCTTCACTGGTTTGCAAAAATTGCAAATGCTTATGCTTTTATTAACTCAAGATCACTAAAACTCAACAAATTCAACGTTTTTTTTCACTAAGGGGAGCAATGTGATTCCCAGAAAAGCTGAACCTTTTACCTAAATAGGAGTTGCTTTTATAATATTAAGACAATATTTTAAATGTATGTTTGTTTATACATATACACAGAAATAGATGATAAAGAGATATTATATAATTTCAAAAACAAAGAAGAGGATATATGTTTGTGAATTCCAAGTCCAGTGCCCATCTTATAATCAAAAACTGTATGGGAAAATCCTATTCAAATTTCTAACCAGGCATATAAATTCTAGTTTACAGGAACTTGGAGCTAGGAGCTAATCTAAATATTTTGTTTGTTTTCATTTCTGTTGAAAAATTTCTAAAATGTACTATATCCTGCTATAAAAAACAAACAACATAGAAATAAAGCTTTTTTCTATTATTTATGATCATTACACATATCTAAAAATTACCCTAAGTGATTATGGACTGCAGGTTCCTCGTTTTGCAGGGGAAAACCTTGGTAGTTTAAGTGCAAGGTACATAGAAAGTAGGTGACAGAGCCTTGATTAAACCTTTCTTTTGACTCTGATTTTCTGCTCCTTAAAGACACTGATGTTAGAAAGATTAATATTTTAGAGCTCCGAGATATAAGTTCTTTTAATAATGTAAAGCCATATATTTATATTCACCCGTATCTATAATTATTCTGGCAAATTTTGTTTCTATTAATCATTGTGTCATTTTTAAGGAAGAAAAAAGGTGTGATTTTTTTTCTGAAATTTCTACTTCAGTGCAACTCCAGACTTACATTTCCCCAAATCCCTAACTCTTCATTAAAATACAGATGAAGATATGGCATGGGACATTGAGGAGGATCTGAACAAAGGAAGTTGTTTGTCTATCAGGATGAATTTTTGATCAATACATGCAAATCGATTGGCATTGATGAATTTGATCATGACCTATTACAGGCTTCATTCAGATTTGAAAATGCATGGTAGCAGCAGCATCTGTCTGGAGGTGAAAGAAAAGGCCGACCCTCTCTTATGATCTGTATTAACTGCAGAAGCCCAGTGCTCAGCTGATGCTTCATTCTGAAGGAGTTTAAATTTTATCTGCAGGCTGCCTTTACCAGCTTCTTACTCTTTCCTTCTCCCTTTTCTGTATTTACCCAGGGGGTAAGATGACTAGGTCTTACAGGATAGGAAGTAGAGGAGATTTTCCCCCTGAAATAGTGAATACTAGAAGGCACTGGAAAAAATGTATCAGCACAGTCCCTGAACTGTAATGAGGGCCTCGTGCATGAGAATCATTTGAGGTCTCCAGCAAAATCAGTTGTTTTGTGCTCATCTGACATCTTCTGAATCAGAATCTCTGAGACATTAGACTCAAGAGTCTACATTTTAATGAGCTCACAGATAATTCTAACACACCCTGCTGAAGAACCACAGGGACACAAAGTTTGACAAGGGATTTAAAATAATGTTATAGCAGAAATATGCACAGCTTCTAAGTTTACATCTTGATGAATTTTCAGAACTAGCACCCACATCCAGAAACAGAAATTTCCCCCCAAATTTTGTCATAACATAAGTAGTCTCTGCATCAAAACCAAGAGGAATTTTCAGATATGAATCATTATATGGAAAAACTCAAAAAAAAATGAAATTTAAAAATATATTCCAGTTGAGTAAAAAAATATTAAAATGCTTAGGCACAAAATACATGTCCAAATATTAATTGCTTAACTGTATAGAAACAACAATCAATGATATAGCAAAAGATAAAACAAAAACTTATTCATAATAGCAACTAAGAAAATAAGACTTAATAATAACATAAATAAGAATATTATAGTCCTTTAAAAATAATATAATTTCATCTAGGAAAAATAACAAAAAATCTTGACTAAACACAAACTTTTATGTTCCTGAAATGCATAAATATTTTTTTGTTTTATTTAAATTTTATTTTATTTTTAAACTTTACAAATTGTATTAGTTTTGCCAAATATCAAAATGAATCCATCACAGGTATACATGTGTTCCCCATCCTGAACCCTCCTCCCTCCTCCCTCCTCCCTCCCCATACCATCCCTCTGGGTCGTCCCAGTGCACTAGCCCCAAGCATCCAGGATTGTGCATCGAACCTGGACTGGCAACTCGTTTCATACATGATATTATACATGTTTCAATGCCATTCTCCCAAATCTTCCCACCCTCTCCCATAAATATTTTTAAAATAATGATTAATAATAATAATGATTCAGTTGAACTAAATTTCTATGAAAATCTCAGTAAAATTTCACTATTTTAAGTTGAACTAAATTCCTATGATAGTCCAGTAAAATTTTCTTCTGACCCTGAGAAAATTATTCTGAAATTCATCTGGAAGGCCACAAAAAGCACATTTTGAAATTATAAGTAAAAATAATTAAAATAAATCTTATTCTACTAGGTAAATAAACATATGAAAATGTCATGAATGGAAGCATTGACAAACTAGCAAAAATAATATATAGGCAATGGAACAGAATACATCTCTTCAAAATAGTCCCAACTCTAGTAGTTTTCACAAACAGGTCTAAGAGTCACCTGGGGGACTAGGAAACATTGCTGACTCTGGATCCCACCCTAGAATTTGAAAATCAAGTGTATTCCTGCATGATCCAGCCTCCTGGATAACAATAATAAAAGAGAAAATGGACTGAGTTGACTTTCTTGATGTCTCTAATCCCAGAGTAACTCATAAAAGAAGATGTATACGGAGAGTGAGATGCTGCCTTTTCTAAGAACATGAATTCTTGGTACAGAGGAGATGAGGATAAGCAACTAGATGGTTCATAAACTACACTAAGCTGATGAAGGATGTCTCTAGACTTACATAATGCTGAAGGAGTGCTTGAATGGCTGTGGCTATACAAATCCACCGATTTGTGTCTGTTGTCTCTGTACTTATTGGAACAGTACTTATTGGAACTGGACTGTACTTATTGGAACATTAAAAGGAAACATTTGGGGTCCTCTTTACATATATTAAAAGACGCTTATTCCTTGGAAGAAAAGTTATGACCAACCTAGATAGCATATTCAAAAGCAGAGACATTACTTTGCCAACAAAGGTCCACCTAGTCAAGGCTATGGTTTTTCCTGTGGTCATGTATGGATGTGAGAGTTGGACTGTGAAGAAGGCTGAGAGCCGAAGAATTGATGCTTTTGAACTGCGGTGTTGGAGGAGACTCTTGAGAGTCCTTTGGACTGCAAGGAGATCCAACCAGTCCATTCTGAAGGAGATCAGCCCTGGGATTTCTTTGGAAGGAATGATGCTAAAGCTGAAACTCCAGTACTTGGGCCACCTCATGCGAAGAGCTGACTCATTGGAAAAGACTCTGATGCTGGGAGGGATTGGGGGCAGGAGAAGTGGACGACAGAGGATGAGATGGCTGGATGGCATCACTGACTTGGTGGACGTGAGTCTGAGTGAACTCCAGGAGTTGGTGATGGACAGGGAGGCCTGGCGTGCTGTGATTCACGGGGTCGCAAAGAGTTGGATACGACTGAGCAACTGAACTGAACTGAACTGAACTTATATATATTAATCCATACTTTCATGTTTATTCTTATTTACACTGCCTTTCCATTAAGTAAAACACTAAGGCAGTTTTAGGATTCTACCAACTATAGTCATATGGCTTCTAGGACTTTTCATTATCACATCATTTAAGGGACTGAATTATAATCACTATCGTGGACTTCCCTGGTGACTCAGATGGTAAAGAATCTGCCTGCAATGAAGGAGATCTGGGTTCACTCCATGGGTTGGGAAGATCCCCTGGAGAAGGGAAGGACTACCCACTCCAACACTGTTGTCTGGAAAATTTAATGGATAGAGGAGCCTGGTAGACTATAGTCCATGAAGTCACAAAGAGTTGGACATGACTGAGCAACTACACACACATACACACACACACACACACACACACACACACACACACCATGGGCTAAAATAACAGGCACTTACATAGTCCTTCCTTTGTCATAATTCAAACTCCAGTTGGATTTTTTAAATGTATGCAAACCATATTAAGCACAGTAGTGCTTAATATTAATATGCACAGAACCAGAGTTTGCTTTCTGCTTCATCATACTAATGATTTAAATGGATCAATCTAGATTTTTCAATACTTCAAATTGGAATAACTGTTTGGAATTTTAAAAATAATCATGTTATCATGCTCCATCAGACAATATACTAAAATTTTAGATAAAAAAGAGATCAATAAAAATATAGTATCCCATAGGAAAACATGAAGTAAATATGAGTATCCTAAAACTTCATACACGTAATACTTCTGTCATCATAAAAACAGTGAAAGATCTTGCTAAAAAACAAGAGAAAGATTGGACTTCTTTACAATCTGAAAAAAAAATCATTTTAAAAGAAAGTAAACTATTAAAATTTTTACTTAAAACAGCATTGGCAGAAAATTTTTATTATAATTATTATACAGTATATACTAATTAACAAGAAAAGTAATTTGGCAATATGTAAAAAAATACTTAATAGTCCCTCACTTGTAGCCCATAATTCCACTTCCAGGAATCAGAAGGAAGGCAGAATGCACAAAATTGTTATGTCCCAAACACCTTTTTAAAGCATATAGTAGCCTATGGCCAGACAGGATTCCAAAATCACCCTGACAGTTAACAGGCTATGAAGCCAAGAGGGGTGGGGCTGAGCTAACAGGAAAATGATCAGAGAGTAAATTGAAATCAGGAACCAAGAAGATAGTCTAGTAGGAACAGCCTAAAAAGGGTGTGATTTCCATCAAGTGGCAGACACCCATTGTGCTACTGGTTCTACACTTGGAGGCATTGAGAATTTGATCTCCCTTACAGTGTTACCAGCCACATGCTCTTTCCCTGTTGTCAGAAGGATAGCAAAGAGGGAGAAAAAAGTGAGATGGAAAATATGAGGTGTTGAGGTCCTTTAATGGACCGGAACCTGGTGGTCCGGAGTCAACCAATAAGAAAATAAAGGAGAGAGAAAGAAGCTGATACTCCTTGGTTTATACAGAAAGCCAATAAAGCCCCTGACACAGGACTTGCTCTGTTCACGGAGGCCTCAGGTGCCCTCTCAATGGGGTGAAGACGCAGAGCGCCTTCTCAAGAGGGTCTTAGAAGCCCGGGCAGGAAAGTGAACTCAGAGAGCCTGTGTGCTCCAGGGGATCAGCCTGAAAAAGTGGGGGAGGGGGGGGAGAGAGAGAGAGAGAGAGACCATCTTACAAGGTAGTTATTCTCAGCAAAGATAAAAATTAAAATTCCAGACTTAAAAAACATAGGTGATCCATATTAAAGAGAGAGAGGGTTGTAAAGAATCACTTTTACCATATGGTTCACAAGAAGGAAGAGGGTACTTATCACCATATAGAAACACTAATGAAGGAAATGCCTGGATTCCTCAGCCCTGGGGAGAGGCTTGCCTCTCCTCTTAATTCCTGAATATTCAGGAATTAATAAGGAAAAGAGAATTCCTGACAGATCCAAAACAGCACACAGGAAGCCTCCTGTTAAATGCTTCCTGACAATGAGGCACCAGGTTGATGCCTATAGAGTCTCAGGCATGAGGGTTTTTAAAAGGACCCTGTGATTTTGCAAAGGATGGGAAGGGAGGTTGGGGAGGCCCCTGGAGACCCTGAGCTGCTTAGAAGGAAAGAAGAGTTTAAGGGTATTATCCTGTTTGGATGGAACTACAAAGATTTTAATTTCTTCTTTCTACACTTCAAGGTTAAAGAAAATTTTAGCAATATCCATTTTATATTTTTATAATCAGAAAAATAATTTAATTTGTTTACATTATTATTCCACATTTACCTTGAAATTTTAATTCTGCTCTGGTATTCCTTAGAAAAATGAATAATATAAAATAATGTTCTGTTAGAGGTTAAGCATTTATACTACAAAAGGGCAATAACCACAGAAGGATGATTTCTCTTTTTATCATATTCTGTGCTACTAAAAGTCCTATGAGAATGCTAGACATAAGGCAGTAAATATGATTTCTTTTCTATCTAAGTCCTATTCACACAAAAACCTTTCTGTTTGCATTTTCCAAGGACAATATTTGGGAAGGTAATAATAGAGAGGTAAGAGAACAGATGCATATTTTAAATAGGATTATGAGAAATGTTTTGTTCAGTAAATACAAGCAAAAGAAAAGCCCCAAGGCACTGAAGCAATATATTGTAGAAAATGCAATGAAAGATCCATATATAACCCATAGTCTTTAGGAGCTAATATTTAAAATATTTTATTTTCTATATGTTTAATCAGCTAATTGAAACATTACTGACAAAGGTCCATACAGTCAAAGCTATGGTTTTTCCAGTAGTCATGTATGGATGTGACAGTTGGACCATAAAGAAAGCTGAGCACCAAAGAATTGATACTTTTGAACTGTGGTTTTGTAGAACACTCTTGACAGTCCTTGAGCTGCAAGGAGATCAAACCAGTCAATCCTAAAGAAAATCAGTCCTGAATATTCATTGGAAGGACTGACATTGAAGCTGAAGCTCCAATATTTTGGCTACCTGATGCAAAGAACTGACTCACTGGAAAAGACCCTCATACTGGGAAAGATTGAAGGTGGGAGGAGAAGGGGATGACAGAGGATAACATGGTTGGATGGCATCACTGAATTCATGGACATGAGTTTGAGCAAACTCTGGGAAATGGTGGTGAACAGGGAAGCCTTGTGTGCTGCAGTCCATGGGGTCACAAAGAGTTGGACATGACTGAGTGACTGAACTGAACTGAGACACTGATATTTCTGTAAATTTAACAGTGTAAAAAAAAGTAACATGAGATAAAGATTTCTTTGGGAGAAAATAAATAATTTAACAAAACAACAGAACAGATCATTATGTAAGATAACAATAAAAAGATAGAAAAGTCTCATTTAAAATATATTGGCTATAAATTATTTTACAATTATGTTTAGAGAAGACTTATATGCAAAGCTTGCTTCTTTCTCACTGCTAAATGGACCCTAAATTGGCCTCTATGGTATTATGATTTATAATAAGAAATACACAGCTTTCATCCCATTTCTGGTACAAAGCTCCTAAAATTTTATGTGATAAGCACAATAAAGTATCTTTTGATATATGGAAGAAGCCCATCTCAACCATACCTAAGTTTATACTAATGATGTGAATTTTGGAAAGTACTTATGGATGGGGCTTCCCAAGTGGCTCAGTGGTAAAGAATCTGCTGGCCAATTCAGGAGTCGAAGGTTTGATCCCTGGATTGGGAAGATCCCCTGGAGGAGGAAGTGGCAACCCACTCCAGTGTTCTTGCCTGAAAATTCCCATGAACAGAAAACCTGGTGAGTACAGTCCTTGGGTTCGCAAAGAGTCAGACACAACTTAGTGACGGAGCACTTATGAAAGGGGCCTGGGTGCCAGGGGAACCAACCATGTGACTAAAGAGTTAAAACTTTCAGGTCTACTCCCTAAAATCTGGGGAGGGAACAGAGGCTGGAAATCAGGTCCAATCACTGATGGCTATATAGTGGGAGGTAATATCATTAAAATGGTGGCATAGGTGTTCCTGACTTCAGTTCCTCTCATAAGAACACCAAATAGCAACTATCCATAGACAAGACACCACTGTGAAAATTCCAGAACATGATGGTTGAGGCTGAAGTGCCTGCTCTGGATCACAGAGACTGAAAAGGACCGTATTAAATGAACAAGGAGAACAACTACTTCTAACCACATCATCCCTCTCCTAGACTGGCAGAGAGTGCAGAGAGAGGTTCCCCCACCCTCCAATCCCACTTCTAACTCCAGGATTTATGATTTCCTCTAGTGGGAAAAAGAGAGCTCAAGGTGAATATCCAGTTCCCCCAGAATCGCAGGTCTCAATCTGGGAGGCCCATTTGGGTCTTACCTCATAGAGATTACAAGGGCTTGATTTACTGGATCAGATTGGGTAGGGCCTACAGCAATCCATGCTCCAGTCTGAGTGGACTGAGTTTCTCCATCAGTGCTGAATAGATACCTCAGCCAGTGGATCTAGGTCCCAGTTACAGAGCCAATCCAGGGGTCCAATCTTGCCAGGGAACTGGGTGTACAGTCCTTCCTGATTCTTCCTGATTTAGGGCACAAAACAAGTCTAAACAAACTTAAGAAGTATAAAATCATATACGCACTTTTTCCAACCACAATTTCTTGACACTAGAAATTGATAACAGAAGGACAACTGGAAAATTCACAAACTGAGGAAGAAGGAATACTCCCAAACTCATCTCACAAGGCTAGCATTTCTTTTGATGCTAAAGCTATGTGAAGATTCTACAGGAAAAGAAAACTACAGGCCAATATTTCTGATGAATACAGATAGAAAAATTCTCAACAAAATATCAGTAAACCAAATTTAACAGTACTTATGATTGATCTATACCATGAACAAGGCATATACATTCCTGGGCATGGGATGGTTCAAAATATGCAAATCAATAAATATGATACATTGCATTAATAGGAGAAAAGATATGTTACATGACTATTTCAATAGATGTAAACAAGCATTAGTCGTTCAGTTGTGTCCAACTCTTTGCAACCCCATCACCTTTAGCTCACCACGCTCCTCTTGTCCATGGGATTCTCCAGGCAAGAATAATGGAGTGAGTTGCCATTCCCTTCTCCAGGGGATAGTCCTGACCCAGGTATTGAACCCGAGTCTCCTGCATTGCAGGCAGATTCTTTACTGTCTTTGACAAAATGGCACTTACAAGTAGGATGGAATAAGAAGAGATCAGGAAATTAGTATTATAGGTCAAGGAAATGAGAGCAAAGAGTGACTTGCTAAGAAATGAAAGAACTTCACTTTCACAGAAGTGTGAGAAGTATTTATAGTGTTTATATGGGACTGGCAAAAAGAGAGTCTGACAAAATTAACAAAAGCTAGAAGCCACATTTTAAAACATGTCAAGGAGTTTGACTTTATCTCAAGAGCAATGGAAGGTCAGAGAAACAATTTAAGAAGGAAGGTGTGATATAAAAATGTATTTAATGATAATAAAAGTAATAAGAGCTGTCATTTAATCCTTCCTGGGATAAACACTCAATATATATCAACTGCTTTTTTAAATTAATTTTTATTGAAACATAGTTGCTTTACAATGTTGTGCTAGCTTCTTGCTATGTATCAAAGTGAATCAGTCATATGTATAAGTATATCCACTCTTTTTTAGATTGCCTTCACCCCACTCCAGTACTCTTGCCTGGAAAATCCCATGGACGGAGGAGCCTGGTGGGCTGCAGTCCATGGGGTCACGAAGAGTCGGACACGACTGAGTGATTTCACTTTCACTTTTCACTTTCATGCCTTGGAGAAGGAAATGGCAACCCACTCCAGTGTTCTTGCCTGGAGAATCCCAGGGATGGGGGCCTGGTGGGCTGCTGTCTATGGGGTCACACAGAGTCGGACACAACTGAGTGACTTCACTTTCCATTCCCACAGAGCACTGAGTAGAGTTCCCTGTTCTATATGGTAAATTCTCATTAGTTATCTAATGTATATACATAATGGTGTATATATGTCAGTCTCAATCTCCCAATTCATCCCACTTCCCTATTCTTCCTCTCGGTAAGCATAATTTTGTTCTCTACATCTGTTTTTTTAGACTCCATATATAAGCAATATCATACAATATTTGTTTTTCTTTTTCTGATTTACTTCATTCTCTATGCAATCTCTAGGTCCATCCTTGTTTCTGCAAATGGACTAACTTTGTTTCTTTTTATGGCTGAGTAATATTCCATTTTGTGTATGAACCACATTTTCTTTACCTATTTCTCTACCGATAGACATTTAGGTTGCTCCCATATCCTGGCCATTGTAAATAATGCTGCGATGAACACAAAGGTCCATGCATCCTTTCAAATCATGGTTTTTTCCCAATATATGCCTAGAAGTGGGATTGCTCGGTCACATGGTAGCTCTTGACTGTGTGGATCGCAACAAACTGTGGAAAATTCTGAAGATGGGAATACCAGACCATCTTACCTGGCTCCTGAGAAATCTGTATGCAGTTCAAGAAGCAACAGTTAGAACTGGACATGGAGTAACAGACTGATTCCACATTGGGAAAGGAATACGTTAAGGCTGTATATTGTCACCCTGCTTATTTAACATATATGCAGAATACATCAAGCAAAATGTCAGCTGGATGAAGCATAAGCTGGAATCAAGATTGCTAGGAGAAATATCAATAACTTCGGATATGTAGATGATACTGTCCATAAGCAGAAAGCAAAGAACTAAAGCACCTCTTATTGAAAGTGAAAGAGGAGAGTGAAAAAACTGGCTTAAAACTCAACATTCAAAAGGTGAAAATCATGGCATCCAGTCACATCACTTCATGACAAATAGATGGGGAAACAATAGAAACAATGAGAGACTTTATTTTTCTGGGCTCCAAAATCACTGCAGATGGTGACTGCAGCCATGAATTTAAAAGATACTTGCTCCTTGAAAGAAAACTATGACAAACCTAGACAGTATATTAAAAAGCAGAGACATTACTTTGCTGACTAAGTTCTGTCTAGTCAAAGCTATGGTTTTTCCACGAGTCATGTATGGATGTGAGAGTTGGACCATAAAGAAAGCTGAGTGCTGAAGAATTGATACTTTTGAGCTGTGGAGTTGGAGAAGACTCTTGAGAGTCCCTTAGACTGCAAGGAGATCAAACCAGTCAATCCTAAATGAAATCAGTCCTGATTATTCATTGGAAGGACTGATATTGAAGCTGAAGCTCCAATACTTTGTCCACCTGTTGTGAAGAACTAACTCCTTAGAAGAGACCCTGATGCTGGGAAAGATTGAAGGCAGTAGAAGTGGACGACAGAGGATGGCATCACCAATTTGATGGACATGAGTTTGAGCAAGCTCCAAGAGTTGGTGATGGACAAGGAGACCTGGCGTGCTACAGTCCATGGGGTTGCAAAGAGGCAGACACAACTGAATGAGTGAACTGAACTGAACTTATGGTAGCTCTATTTTAAATTTTTTAAGGAACCTTCATACTGCTGTCCATAATGGCTGTATGTAAATTTGTCCACAAATTTACATTCCTAACAACAGTGTAGAAAGGCTCCCTTTTTCCCATACCCTCTCCAGCAGTTATTGTTTGTAGACTTTTTGATGATAGCCATTCTGACCTGTATGAGGTGATACCTCATTGCAGTTTTGGTTTGCATTTCTCTAATAATTAGCAACATTGAACATGTGCCTTTTTACGTACCTCTTGGCCATCTGAATGTCTTTGGAGAAATGTCTGTTTAGGTCTTCTGTCCATTTTTTGATTGGGTTGTTTGTTTCTGATATGAGCTATTTGTATATTTGGAGATTAATACCTTGTCAGTTGCTTCATTTGCAAATATATTCTCCCATTCTAAGGGTTGTCTTTTTTTGTTGCTTATGGTTTCTTTTGCTATGCAAAAGATTTTATGTTTAATTGGGCCCTATTTGTCTATTTTTGCTTCTATTTTCTTTCTTTTTTCTAGATGCAGTATTTTA